>NW_010405521.1:5954-45670 GCF_000710305.1 Buceros rhinoceros silvestris | reverse complement strand
CAGTTCTACCCGAGCCTTGGGAGACAGGATTGACCTAGAAAAATAAGTTTCTCGAAGCTGTTCTGCCTGACTTTCTCTGGGACAAATCTTCCCCTTCTCTCTTAAATTTACCCTGCTACCTGTCTTAAATTCTAGTCAACAGAAAAGCACCGGTAAATGATCTTGTGATTTGGAATCTCTGTAGTTTATAGATTTAGCATCTAAAAAAAGAGGTAATTAGTACCTTGAAAAGAGAGGTTGCTGTATATAAAGCACTAAGGGTGGTTATTTAGAGGGAGATGTTCCCTCAAAGAGAAGTGATTTCTTTTTTCCATTTTAATCCCAATAAAAAAGGAGCCACTTTGCTGAATGACTCAATAATTCTACTGTTTAAAAAAAAAAAAAAAGTAATATTCCTTTTCCTCTCAAGTGGTAGAATTTCAGATGATAATAGGACCATATCAGGCAACAGATGGAATCAGAATTTTAATTTTATATTTTACATTTAAGATTCAGGATGATCTGCAATGCATGATAAGAATGCTCTTAGCCAGCATACATTTGAGTATGAAAATAGTTATGAGTTAGAAAATCACATTTCTTTTTAGTTTTGAGAGAAAGTAAAACTTGACACGAAATTAAATCATCTAGATTAAAGAGAGGCACTGTGGTTATGAAACACTGTGGTACAGTCACACACTCGTGGCAAGTTCTAGAATGAAGTTAGACTGTTTAGCACTGATCTGCTCCACAGTTTTCCAGGTCCCTTTCCCTGGGGGCTCCCCCTTCGGGCAGAGCCACAAGGCATTGCTACTTGTTCGTGTTTTGATCTCTGTAATCAAATTGGTGTGGCAGTGGGTATTTAGTTTTTTAAAGTAGTCAGCCTGGTCAGCATGGAAGGATTTACATAAGACTCAGCAGGTGGTTTGAATGGTTTCTATTTTGTATTGGGATGGCTTGTTAATTCTCTTTCTCCGTCCAGTCATTTGTATAACTTTGCAGCTGTTGCACTTGGATTTTCTTCTCCCGTTTCTCCAGCTCTGTGAATATTTGCAATGTGTCTAAACTTTCACTTCGGGCTTATCTTGCACATAAATATTTTCCTCCTCAAATCTGTTTCTATAAAGAAAGGAATAGGTAAAGCTAATATTAATGTTTCTCTCTTTCTTTTAATCCTTCTGCTGGAAAAATATAAAAAGCTACGCTCACTTAGAACTGTAACTTAAGAATATATTTAGATACTGGACAAAAATTTGGCAGTTGCCTGGGCATAATGGAGGGTTTTATTTGGCAAATCATCATAAAATGTCTTCAATGCTGGTGAAAACAGATTATTCCATTACAAGGAAAGACACTTAATCACCTGAGATAAATGACTCCTGACAATAACATAGAAATTTCAGGAAATTAAAGAATGCTTTGTATTGAAAGTTAAGTTGTGGCAAACAGAGGCATGAGATGGACATTTTTTCATTTGTCATTAAAACATTTCAGATTATAAATTATTGGCTCTATGAGCAACCCATGATTGTTCTCAGTCTTCTATAGGAGTAAAATTTCACTAGTATTTACCATGTATTTTTGTAATGGAGTTCATGTTTCATATAATCTAATATGGTTTTTTAGAATCAAGTGGCATTCTTAGGCGAAGAAGAAATAGTCCTTCTCAAGCCGCTTAGAAGTAAAATCAACTATAAAAATTCTCACATTCTCACATTCTCACATTGGCTTCTCTAGTTGGCCTGAAATCTACATTTTTGCTTAATTACTATTCATAGAAATTACCTTTTTCTTCAGTGGTGCTTTTTATTCCGCACCTTTTGAAGGAATCATGAAAATCATGGAAGTTTTAGCAAAGTCCCATGCAATCTGGAGATGACTGACTTCTCCCTAGGTCTTGCTCTGCTCATGTGGATTAGTAAAATGAGTTTACAGTCACCAATTTCACCCCATGTGCTCTCTTCTCTCTTCAAATGTTGACCTTCTTGTCCTCCTCTCAGCAGCAGTCCACATTAAAGCATTTCTTTGTCCCTCACGCCGTGCCACACACTTAAGACATTCTTTGAGGTAAAGGATTTACTTCACCTCTTTATGCCTAAAACCATATTTGGATGAAAAATTTCCCCACACTTAAACAGTTAAATTTACATTTTGTGTTTCACCTCTGACTGAAAGGTGTCAATTAGTCATTATTTTTGTTGTTGCTGAGGGAAAGAATTGCAAGAATTTTTGTAACTTTGTTTTTATAAATATGATAAATGAACTTGTGAACAATGTGTTACACTTTCATCACTTTCATATCTTAAGTTAATTAATTTCACTAGGAAGTCAAGATAAAAATTTTTAAAAGTTAGAATAAACAAAGTAGTTTGTAAACTAAATATCTATGGAACGATACATTTTCTCAGATGTCTTCTGCTGGCTCTATCACCAAGGAAAACATGTCTATCGGATCAGTACATGAGCTTTTTTAAAGATAAAGTATTCTTTATTTTTCCTTTAGTATTTATGTGTGTCGCTGTTCTGGTTTACGATAAAACGGGTTTTGGTTTGCTAGAAGCAAACCAATTACGGTGTCCTCTCCCTGCACATCACTGCACCTCACTGGCTGTGGAGCTCCTTGGCGGGACAATGTCTCTTTAAGAAGCTGTGTGACAGACCTCCTGCCTGTTGCCCTGCGCTCCCCTGAGCCACCCCTGCCTGTTGCCGTGCTGGGACACCGCTACAGCTGCAGGCGTCGCCGGGCTTTCCGCTGTTGCCTGCGCTGTGGGCTGGCAGCTCTGCTCCGAGGGGACGGGCGGACCCGGCTGGCTGCAGCCGTCCGCTGCTCCGGGGGGCAATTCGCTCGCTGCTCGCTGCTGCTCGGCAAGGGCACTTCTCTGCCGGCCAGTACCGCTCGTTCCTGACTGCCTGTCCTCTGCTGGCCGCTGCTTTTTGCCCCAGATCCACCTCGGTCCCGTGACTGTCGGCTCCCGTCTCTGCTGCTACCTGGCCTGGCCGGAGCCGCCCGTCTTCAGTCCCTGCCCGGCGGCTAGGGGCTTGGTAATTTGGTATATATAATGTCGGTTTTGTGGTTTTTAACATAGATTCAGTTTCCAAAACTCAACTGAGGCCTTGCCCACTCTGTCTTTTCCTTTTATCTCTCTCCTTAACCCTTTCCTCCAGAGGAGGGGGTGATTGGAGAGAGAATTTTTCCCTGCGGTTTGGCCCTCCCTCAGCCAGACTGGTGACAGTCACATCTCACTTTCAACATCTATCCTTTCTAAATAAAACCTTCCGGATTTTTTTCTCTTCCCACTCCACCTCCCTTTATTGTCTACTTATGTAGAACTCATCTTTACCCAAATTTCAAATATATTATAGATTATAAATCTGGTTATTACAATGAGATATTTTCCTATGATATCTGGAATACTAAAGGTAGTATTGCTTTCACTTATTTTTATAAGACTAAAAAGCAGATGTATACTTAATGTTGAATCCCTTTTACAATCAATAAGAGAAACACATTCACTAAGTAATTTGTCTTACTCTCATGTGGTTGGAATGAATAACTGTTCAACAGTACATACCCATCTCCACTGATTGCTTGAGTTATTTTTTGGTTTATACAAAACACTTTGACCACCCCTGAAAAATCAGCTACTGATAAACACAGCAAGCGCAGTTAGCCTCTTTCACCATTTTCAAAATTAAAAAAAAAAAAAAAATGACAGATGGAGAAAGATTTCATGTTTTTCTTTTAGTGTTTGACAGCTGTTTGACAACTGTTTTAATCTTAGTTTTTTAGAGAAATAACATCAAATCTGAGTTGCTAGTAATCAGGTTTGAAAACACTTTCCTTACTTGTATTTTGAATCAGCAGGAGATTGTAATAAGTATCTTGTTCTCTTAATTTGTAAGCAACGAGATATTGATATTAGTTTATTTCTTTTACAGAGTTCTTTGTCCTTTTCATACAAATAATAAACAGATATTGCTATAGATAATAGGCCTATACTTTGAGATAGGAAGAGCTTAAGAAACACATACTATATATATGTATTATTTGTTAATAGGTATAATGTTTAACTTCTGAATGTATGCTACCAATTATGATCTTCTATTCCAATTACTAATGTATAGAACTGTACTTTTATTAATTAAGTCCACTCAAGATTTTCTTGGTAAGCATTAAAAATTATTTACCTGAATAAAATTTTGGGGCACTCAGTTAAAGTAGTGAGGACATCATTACTTGCCCAAACAATTTAGAGAGAAATGTTACTCGAAAGACATCTGTTCACATGCAAGAAGTCTGTAGACTGTGGTGGGATTGTGATTAAATATGTGTTTGTACCTTTATACTTTGTTCCAAGCAGAAAGAAGCACAGTTACAGCCTTGACTTTACTGCCTTAGAAGTAATTATCAATGGTAATAAAATGCTAGCCCAAATTATTTTTGCATGTAAGACTAAAACTGAATTTCCACAACTGGAGGCCTCTAGATGCAATCCAGTCCACTATTAAGGAAATAAATACCCAAACAATAAACATTGTTCCCTGAAGGAAAGTAGTTCTCTTCCCAGGCTATACCAGATGGAGAAAAAATACTAGAATTTCAGCAGTTCTCCTCATCAGACAAGAATATTATGGCCAGGGCAGATTAACCATAAAAGAAGATCCTAAAGACTCCTGAAGATGAAAGCAGGTTTGAAATATCATTTTGGTCTGCAAGGAGCCTGAAAAATATCTCTGTATAAAAATTTCTGTATTTGTAAGTCTGTGTTCTGTGAGACTAGAAGGAAGTCTGCACATATCCAAGTCTGAACTTTGCAGTCTGTTCTAACATGGAGACGAAGTCAATTGCTAGTTTCCTCCAATCTAAACTTCTGGAAGATTTACTTCTGATCCAGACTATGCTTATTGGTACCTATGTAGATCAATACTAGTAACTGAGCTGATAGAAGAAACTAGAGCTGGTTAGTCTGGCTGCTGGATGCCTGTGAACAAATTTGCCTACAACCAAGATACTTATAGACTATACAGTGGTTGTGAAACGTGGCCAAAATAATATGTTGCTATGGATGCTACAGTTGTTCTCCATTTAGCACTTTAATTTAGTATAGCACACAGTGGTGTATTAAGTCCCATTCATGGGTGGTCATCTTGGTTCTGTTTGGATCCCCAGATATGTTCTCATTCTCTTTAAGCACCTCACCTGCTGAGGGAGTACAGCGTAGGTGTTACTTCTTCACTCTGAACACAGGTACTGTTCTCTATCTTGATTACCTTTGTGGTCTATTCGCCAAATCTCCCACTTTTTACATGATGCGTGCTTAGTTCTGTACCCCTGACTCCTACCCATCACAGCTTCCTCAAGACACACATCTTCCCTGAACCAATCACCCAATTACCATGATCACTAACGAGGGGGAAAAAAAGAAAAAAAAAAAAACAACCAACAAATTATCATATAGACAAAATCCTTTGAAACCATGTAAATTGCAGTGAATGGGTTAAAAATGGGTTTCCATTACAATATGACTATGATAGGTCCTTCTGATTAAGAAATAAATAAGACATATTTACTTCAGACAAATATTTTTTCAGTGCACTTGGCCAGCTAGTCAAATACAATCATATTTAATAAAATAGCAGGGGGTATTCTGGTGATACTGATTTGCTCTGCAACTAATCTGCCAGAAGGTGTGGAAAGGCAGAGAAAAGAATAAGAAATCCTGACGATAAACTCGACAGGAGCTGCTGTGTTTCCCCAGTTCCTCTAATCCAGAACTCTCAAGTGCATGTCATCCATACTCCTGAACAAACAAGACCCTGAAATCCTTCCCAACACTCTGTTTCAGCAGGGGTGTGTTTGATCTGCTGTGCCCACCGCTGGCTCTGTCTTAGCAACCACAATCTCTCTGCGGCAGAGGCTGTTCTGTTTATGTCAAACTCATCAACCATACGATGAGTCTTAATGCCACAATAACTGTGCTGGTGTACATGAGTACGCTCGGAGGTCCATTAGTGCTCTGCTGATCAAAGGTGATGGTGTATCTGAAATAAACACTCCTAAGTTCCCTAAAAGGAAATTGTTTCTTTAGGATGATGTTACCGCTTAGAAGATATAGAAAAGATGAACACTTCTTAAAATCCCTTTCTGTCCAGCCTGGTCCTCTCACTATTGAGAAGAAAGTGAGCAAATAAGCAAAAAATTAATCAAGATCGTAATTATTAAACTTAACAAAAGACCTTCTTCTGCATCTTATTTTGAGACGATGATTTCTTTCAAGGGGTATTCCACTTAAGATAGACCTATTCCATTGTATCAGCAGAGAATTAAGGCAATCTCCTGTATCTCTGTAACTCAAAACTATAGAATCAGTCGAGCTAGAAAAAACTTTTCTCAATTGTTTAAGAGGGAATGGCTGAAACAGAGTGGTTGATAAAAAGCAAATAAATTAGATAATCTTTTTTTTTTTTTTTCTGGGGAGGCATCTGATGCAATTAAATGAAAACTTCAAAACGGATAAAAAGAATATTATTATTTCATGGCATTAAACCATGGTCTTGCTGAAATAGGCATGCTTTCAGGGTTGAGCCTAAAAAAGGCTCAGAAATTTTACAGGATTCATTATGTGGATCTACAGTTCTGTTAATTTTTCTTTTTGTTTTGGATTAAATTTGCAGACATTATAGAACAAGCACGCTCTCTACACTTATAAGGCCAGATTCTACGAGATCCTCAAGCAGTCATAAATTTCAAATGATTGCCTGGTGGTTTTGGCGGAGCCTGTGATGTTCAGAGTGTTTATATAATACCCTGGTCATGCATAGCACCGTAATTAAGTGCAGAGATCAAGTATTTAAATAAGGTTAATGATGATGCTTTTTTGTTCATTGTCCTGCATTCATCTCAGCCTTAAGGATCAATTAAATCTCTAAGTGACTCAAGAACAATGAACTGCAGAGATTATTTTATAATTAACATGTGTTATCAACACCTTTCTTTTTTGAATACAGGTTTCTTGAAAGGAAGATGAATGCTGTCACAGCTAAGTGCACTCAGGTGAACATAAGAATTACAAAGGTAAGGAAATAACGGCTCTTACTAAAGACTGCCTTTGGGCAGCCAGCTACAGTGTGTATTTCCTACTCACAGGCACACACAGATCTAGCTCTGGACCTAATGGCCCAGCTCTACTATCACAGAATATTCTTTATTCCGCAATTGTTCCTGCTTTTGAGTGTTACCTTGTGTAATGGTCCTAAAATCTGTGATTTAGCTTCCTGTCAACAAGTTATGAAGGAACAAAATTTTCATAGACATGAAGTGGTCCATGAGGAGTAAGGTTTTAAAAAGACACTCTCACATCGACAAAATAAAAGGAATCAAATTAAAAATTCTTACTGACTTGATAATTGCAGATCATCAAATTCTGGTGAAGTGTGCAGAGACTGTTGAGCTGGAGGATGTTTATTTGAATGCCATTGAGGGTTTTTATTAGGCAAGTATAAACCAGTTAAGATGAAAATAAAAATAAGTATGTTTCTGACTCCAAATGAATCAGTACCCAATTATTCTCAGCTTTAAAGACATCTAGTTAGTTGTTTAAAAAAGATGTCTATATTGCAACAGACTACTCTAAATCCTAATTATATTTTTTTTTATGAATTGCATAATGGCTTCTACGGCTGGTTTATCGATGTTGGTTCCCTACCATGTCCTACAAGTCATGATAAGCTCTACATCTTTGCTAGGTGTGCTCTGGGGTATCTGTGGTGCAGTCATTAAAGATAAGCTCAGAAATATTCGACAGAAAGAAGGGTGTAACATGAATTCTGCAGTAAGGCCGGAATATGCGTATGTATTACACTGAATTATTGCACAGAATTGCATATTGTTTGAGATCAGAAGGGACCTCTGGAGATTGTCTAATCCTACATGCCACTCAGAGAAGGTTGCTCAGGGCTATATCCAGCAGAGTTTTGGTTATATCTAAGGATGGATATTATAACCTGTCCAAGCAATTTGTCCATTGTTGGATCACACTATTTAAAAAAAAATCCCAACATTCTTATGTCTAAATGAAATTTCCCATATTTCAACACATGCCCATTGACTTTTGTCCTTTCTCTGGGCACCACTGAGAAGCCTGGGTTTATCTTTCTTAATACACCTCACCTCCACCCTCCATCAGATACTTATACACGTGGATAAGATCCATTGTGAACCTTCTCTTCTCCAAACTAAACAATACTCACTCTCACAGCTTCTTTTTCTTTAATTTTTCTTTAATTTTTTTCTTTCTTTTTTTCTCAGGGCCCTTTGATGGACGTACTCCAATATCGTCACTTTCATCTTGTACTGGGAAGTCCAGAGCTGGACATAGTACTCCAGATTTTTACTATCACCAGCGCTGAGAAGAAAGATCATCTGTCTCAATCTGCTGCAACATTCTTCCTAATACAGCCTGGGATGCTTTTAGCCTTCATTGTTATAGAGGCACATTGCTGGCTCGTGGTCAGCTATTTGTCCACCAGCACCCCTGATTCCTACTCTATCAAGTTCCTTTCTAGCCAGTTGTACCGCTGCCTGTACTGGTGGCTGGGGTTATTCTTCCCCAGATGTGGAACTTGACACTCCCTATTGTTGACTTTGTTTGGGAGAGAACACAGCTGGGACAGATGACCCAAAGTGACCGAGGGGATATTCCATACCATATGACATCACCCTCAGAATAAAAGCTGGGGGAAAGAAGGAGGAAAGGGGAACATTTGATTTATGGCATTTCTCTTCCCAAACAACATTGATGAAGCCCTGCTTTCCTGGAGATGACTAAAAGCCTGGCTGCCAATTTCAAAATAATGAATGAATTCCTTATTTTGCTTTGCTTGTGCAGACAGCTTTTGTTTACTTATTACTCTCTCTTTATCTCAACCCACTAGTTTTCTCGCTTCTGTGTTTCCAATTCTTTCCAGTTGTTGAGGAAAGAGCACTGGATGTTGATATCTACTTAGACCTCAGTAAGGCCTTTTGTACTGTCTTCCATAGATCCTCATAAGGAAGCTGGTGATTAAGGGACCTGAGCAGCTACAAGGAGAAAAGGCCAAAAGAATTGGGACAGTTTAGCCCAGAGAAGAACAAGCTCAGGCAGGACCTTATCAATGTATATAAATACCTGAAGGAAGTGCATAAAGCAGATGGAGTCAGACTCTTTTCAGTGAGGGGTCAAGAGACAATGGACACAAACTGAAACACAGGAGGTTCTGTCTGAACATCAGGAAACACTGTTTTACTGTGAGGTTGATCAAGCACTGGTACAAGTTAATCAGAGACATTGTGAAGTCTCCATCCTTTGAGATATTCAAAAGTTGACTGGACACGGCCCTTGGCAACCTGCTTTAGTTGGCCCTGCTTGAACAGTGCAGCTGGACTAGATGACCTACAGAGGTCCCTTCCAACTTCAGCCATTCTGTGATTCTCTGACTCTATGATCCTTCGATTCTGTAACTCTGATTCTGGGACAATTCTATGCATTCTTTAAAGATCGTTTTCCTAGGTGGAGTAGTGAGATCTTCACAATTAGTGAGTCTGAAATTGTACCATTATGCAGTTAAACTAGAGCTTCACTAGATCCGTCAGATATAAGATTTTTGTTCTATCAGGAGATGAGATGATGATGAGATGGTATGACAGACTCTATGGTGGTAAGAGGGGGCAGCTGAAGCTTTCTGTGTGTTCTGTCACCTGTGAAGCATTCTCAACCTCAATTTACCTATTTTTTAAACAAAACACTTCTCAAACACTTTATAAACAAAAATCTTCTCTCACTTTGCTATTAAATTGGGACGTTTGACTTCATTAAGTGAAAAAATGCAAAACTGAAATACAACTCAAGGAATTTATCATGGATTTGGGAGGGATTAGAAAGAGGAGTGTTCCGTACTTGAATGAAAATGGCTGTGCTGGTTTAAGGGTCTGCAGATTTGGAGGCATTTTCTTCCCTCTTTAATTTCCTGTATTGGATTTTGCATATGCACACATGCGTGTGCACTCACACGGAGTTAACTGCTTAGGAAAAAAATGAACAGCACGTCTCCTTTTCCACTTAACTCTTTCCGAGAGGGGAGTCAGGGAGCTTCTATTGTTTTCATTATGAGAAAATGCAGAGGGCTGTTTTAAATTATTTCCCAGTGATGCCAAGGATGTTTCAGTGTTGTTTAACCTCTGAAATGCATACAGTTTAATGCTGACTAGGTGAGGCTGCAGTACCTTCTTCCCAGTTCATAATGTCCTTTGTTTACATGCAGGGAATAACCTGTTTTCACACACGTTGTTTCTTCAGTGGAATTCTATCTCCCATGAATGGTGGAAGATTAACGGTTGTGAGAACTTCCTCGATCTGCCTATCTTTGTGGGAATAAAGACAACACACTTTCTATTTTACAATTATAAAACAGATTGGAAGCAATCAAAAGTTGTCAAAACATACTGCTGTGATGTCTTTTAAATGAAATACATTAATCAATTCAACATGACATTTGCTCGGAAATACCACCTAATTGGAATAAAAAAATGAAATAAAAGTAAGATGTTTTCATTGACAAGATTGATTCTTCCTCTAAATTTCACTTTGTGAAAATTTTAAGATTTTGAACCTCATCACCAGAGCAGGATTAGCACCTGATTCATCAGGCTAAGAAAATTCTCATTTGGGCTAAAAAGGTTTTCATATTCTCAAAAAGAGCGAGATTTCCTTGTAATTTTTTTTTTTTAAATACAATTTTGTTCTGCTGTAGCAGAAGTTACTAAGTCAAGTCCTGGGTGGGAACATCCAGAATACTAAGAATTGTACAAATGAAGCGAAATAAAAATAGAAACAAAGTAATCTTTCCACAAAGAATAAGTCACTTTTAAATTATACACTGTGTAACACGTGGAATGGTACTTAGAAAAATGTCTAATCTGTCCTCACAGAAACAAAGGAAATATTTTATTAGAAAAAATACAACTTAATAACTTCAGAAGTGGGTTTAAAATGTATTTCTTGAAACGCATGTATCACACGTCCTTGAACCGTGTGTATTCAGCACAGTTTTTTCACCCTCTTCCGTTTGGTTTCCCAGTTGTGATGTAAAGACACTACACACCGCATAGCAGTTACCCTTTCACTAACAAAAAAGAATGATCAATCTAGATCGACAGTGAGGAGACCTATAAAATCACTGCACCTGTAACAACTTGAAAATGCATTTTGCGTTACAAATGATGGCTTCACGAACATTATTTTAGTTACAAAGCACTGTCAATACATAATTCAGCACATGATATGAAATGTATAAAATAAAGTCTCTCTCTCGCAAAAAGCGTGTAGATTTAGACACTGATAAATTGTCACTGGAATTTTGCTGAGGGAAAAAAAACAACCACATTTTCTTTTTCATTTTACGGCATAGAGTCCACTAATGCTCTTTTTGCCTTTTTTTTTTTTTTAACTGACTTAAATGCTTTGACTAGCTGAGGAATTAGCATTAGAAATTGCCATGAATCCAGCTATGCTATTTTATCACTTAGAGGAATATAATAACCTGTAATCTTGAGACTTTCTGTTCAAATGTATCACTTTATCCCTTCTTCTTTTGTGGAGCTTTTTATTTATTTTTATCTTAGTGTATTTGTAACTGTCACATAGAAACTGATTCCAAAAACACTTTTACATATGAGAAACAGTTAATAGCAATTTTCTTATCGTTTCTGTCTATAGTATTGGTTTTTTTCTGCCCATCTTTCATACTTTCCTCAACCAGTTTGTCAAAGCTATACTGATATCTGTAGTACATTCTCTCTCAGAATCTGATAACATTCTGTTTCTTCCCCCGAGCTGCTTATTTTATCTTATATCCACTTTTCTTCAAGAACCTAAAGGGATGCTGCAGTCAGATTATCTTGCTTGTTTATTGCTCTGATCACATCACTTTCATTTTCATGTTTTTTCACTTAATCCCTATCCCCACCATGTCAATTCAAGCTCCAAAGCTTTCTCTGTGATGCCAGCATTACCCATAACCCTTTGTTCCTGCCTTCATCCCATTTTTGTACCTTCCTAATGGAATTAATATGCAATGCTTAATTTATCATCCAGTTATGGAAAGATATCTGCGAACCACCCATATTTTATATTCCTGAGACCTTTCATTTATTTCCTTTCCTTTTACAGGGTGAAGTCCTTCTAAAGCACCACGTCTCCACAGACTGTGGAATGAAACCTTTGAATAGGCAGATCTTGAACTATATCAAAACAGGAAACAGCACAGTCACAATTTGCTTGCCCTGATCCTGGAGCTTTGCCTCTGTATCGACTCCACAGCAAACACGCAACAGCTGCTCTGTGTCTTTAGAGAACAAGGACCTATACTTGTGAAGAATTGACACGGTTGGTTTCAGATGGGGAAGAACTGTGTTTGCTAAAAAATATACAAAATACAGTATAGGTTCTGGAGAGGAGATAAAAAATACTGGAAAATGACTCTAAATCAGGTGAAACTACAGTGAGTTTATGGTGCTTTCCTCTGTTTTGATGGGCACACATCCGTCTCTAGGAATGCTCCTTACCGAAGTTAGCTAACAGAGTTTGCTCGACACAGATTTTCAAGTCTTAACCAGACACGAATGGTCATGGGATTTTCCTACTGTCTACCTTGGCATATTTTTAAAGGAATGGTTATTCCTTTGCTTGTGTATTTTTTGTCTGCTTATAAGTGTGAAAATTATACATGTATTAATTGGTTGGAGAAAAGAAATAATTGTTTCCATAAATTTATGACAAATATATTTATGAGATTAGTACAAACTGTTAAAGAGAGAGATATATATAACAAAGCCTTATTCTTGGTTTCCAGGGATAAATGTTCATTACCTAAACAATGTAGTCTGGGATTTGGTAGGATAAAGAAAAGAAAAAGGGAAAAATAACTAGAGGAAAAAAAATACAGAGAAAGACAAAGTTCATGCTCAGAAATACAAGGCTGAAACAGCTGGTCTTTCTAATGAAACAGGTTATATAATTTATTCTTGGGTTTATATATTATAATTTATATCTTGGGTTTATGTATGTCATATAATGACACAAGTACAAAGCCTTATTCTTGGTTTCCAGGGATAAATGTTCATTACCTAAACAATGTAGTCTGGGATTTGGTAGGATAAAGAAAAGAAAAAGGGAAAAATAACTAGAGGAAAAAAAATACAGAGAAAGACAAAGTTCATGCTCAGAAATACAAGGCTGAAACAGCTGGTCTTTCTAATGAAACAGGTTATATAATTTATTCTTGGGTTTATATATTATAATTTATATCTTGGGTTTATGTATGTCATATAATGACACAAGTTCATTAGTTTTGTTATCTTACACCAACTTATTGGTCTACCAGTAAATGAAAACATTCTAATGCTACTGGAAACTTCTTTGTCACTGTAACCATCTGGCTTGGTGCCATTTGTAATGTAAAATCTATTCTTGTGAAGATTTTAAAATTCCGAAGATTTTGGATGTGTTCAGGCTTCTACATACGTTTGTGAAATAACTTCTTAACCAGTTCTTTCTTACTACTAACACGTAATATTTCTGTATGTCACCAGGTTTCCTTGAAATACAGCTGAGAAATATCGTGCAGATTTGCTTCTGCCTTTGTAGAGAAGTTGTGTAAGATATTTGTTTCTGAACATCTTCTTAAGGGATTAATAATGTTTGATAATGCAAAATTTATTAAACAGAAATTACGTGTGTCCCACTGTAAAGAATAAGCCAGAACAACTGAGTTTGGAATTCAAGACACTGAGTTTTTCAACATATGTTTCAATATCTCATAACTTATTACTTACAGAACAATTCACCTCACTGTGTTCCCGCCATAAAGAGGGTTATAAAATGAAAACATATAAATCATTTATCTTTCAAGATTTTCAGATATAAACCTTGAAATACCTGTTCATTTATGGTTTGACTTGCAGTCTCAAAGCAAATGTGTTCATGAAACTTACACTGCATTCTCTTTATTTTATTCTTCTATGCAATATGTATAATAGTGCATATATATATATGTACACATGCATATTTTTGCAGAAAGCTATTCTTTTTTGAGCAAATCTGCAAAGGTGCTTTCTATTGATTTTTTAAAGCACAAATCAAGAGAATAGGTATCTAAATAAGGAAAATACTACCTATTACTCAGCAAGCACATTTACTCTTTTAATTTCTTAGTCTTTTTAGTGCATACATTCTTCCAATTTTCATAATTATCAGCATTTTTGTCAAATTTACACACCAAAAATTAAAGAAAATATCAGTAATAAGAGCTATAGGAGAAAAACTGCTGAAGCAATCTGTGATGGAATGTGAAGTAGCTCAAAAGAAAACGTGGAGTCTAAACTCTGCATTCTATTAGGAAAAAAGAGTATAATGCATAGTTGTGAGCAGCACAATTTGTATTTTAAATACTCTCGTGAGACACTTGAGAAAATCTTTGTAATTGAAATTGTCTGTAGAGATTATTCAGTCAATCCTATAAAGAATAATAGATGGATAATAATACTGTATCCTATCTCTTTTATTCTTCATTTTGGAAATGCTTTAACTTCCCTCTCTTCCAAATAGCAAGAAAATAACAAACCTAAAATCAAATTCTCTCGTACCATCATGAAACTGTGAAGCTAAATATCAGATGAAATTAATTTTTCAGCCTTAAATAAATATTTAATTTTGATCTCTACCTGACAAAGAGAAGCTGAAAATTATAAACTTTAAAAAAATTGTTTGATAAATCTGTATTTTCTAACAAGAAAGAAAACTAGGAAATTTCTGGGCACTTCTACTGAGTTTTCAGATAACAGTCTAACTGAACTCAGAAAATAGGATTGTCACTCTACTGTTGGAGACTTCTCTAGTTTTACATTATTTATTATTAAGATGTTGTCCTTTACTTGGTGTAATTCAACTTCTCTTAACTTTTGCCCTTTTCTGAAGTGTTCTAAAATGTAATCACTTTTGAGGTGATCAGTGCCTTTTACTGAGTCCTCTGTAGCCAAAGAGTGTGGAGGCAAGACTGTGTACATCAAGATCTCTACCCTTCAGTTGAGGTAGAATCTCTGCTTATACACCTGCACCTGGGCCGCTGATACTTGCGCTAGCTTGATGTATGTCTCACACTTTCTTCTGTCCAACACCATGCTGTTTGTCTTTGAGGTGGCCTAGGCATGCCGGCAACTTGATGCTGTGTTCCTTGAGCTACTTTACTGACGTTTTCTCATTTTTATCTCAAGTTTACTGTACAGGAGCTCTGTAGGTACTTGTATTGTAGCCCAGGACATACCTATCTCAATAGCTCCTCAGAAGTGCACTTAGGAAAGCTGACTACCATATCACTTACAATAAGGGATTTGTTTAAAGTTGTCAAGTTGAAGGGTACCTCTACAGCACATCATCCGTCTCCTATATCCAAATAACAGTACTGTAAGTACATCTACTGTATGCATTTAGTAAGGTATATAAATATATATCTTTACTCTGGTAAGATTCAACACTGGCTTTGCTCTTCCCTCATAAACTGGAAGAAAGTCATCCTTACTTGCACCTATAATATTCTTTACTGTAAAATCCCTGTGCCCACATCACCTAACTTATTGTTCATCTGATTTATGTGGCAGCAGTCAGACAGAAAGCATTTAACTGGTTGAAATACTCCATCGTCTTTGTGGCCTCAGGTTGTGCGCTAATCTCTTCATTCGGATGGTCTATTATGATTTCTGGGGTGGATTAAAACCAACACAGTTATAAAGACAGTATATTATCATTATTACGTAGTTTGGGATGAGGAAAGAAATCTTTACCCTCTGCCAATTGAACAAGCATCCTTGCTTTATGGAGGTGAGTGACTCTTGACTTTGTATTTGTAGCAAGAGCTCAATTTTGTCTTTGACAGAACACCCTAGTATATACTGTACAGCTTACAACAGCGGATCATTAACTTAATGCGCAGCAAATTCTTCCTGGCAGCTATTGATTTTAAAGGCATACCATAGCAGCAACAGAAGATCGTTTCAGCCTGATAGTAATCTGAGAGCGCTGAACTTCCACTGCATACTAAAGTTTCACATTGGTGATAGTCGGGAAGCTGAGGAAAAAATGAAGGTGAGATATTTTAACAAAAATCATGGTTTCTTTAATTTGTATTTCTGTTGTTTATATTTATTTTACCTTAGGTGAAAAAATAGGGATTGTTTGAACATCTGTGCATTCTTTCCTAACAAAACAGGTTCAAAAAAGAAGGGGGATTTGAAAGAAGTAGAGATTTGCTTAAGAATTTCACTGCATGCACCTGACTCCATTGCATACTATGTCATTCACCTGTCTAGGAGCTTTTCATTAATTAGGCATATAAAAGTTTTAACTTCATATTCTCAGTTTGATACTATGATGTTGATGTAATTCACCAACTCAACTCCAGTCCTGACTCTTACACGTCTGACAGGATTAAGCCACGGATACATCCGAACTGTGCATGCTTTAGTGACCACCGGGTACTTGTGTGTGGTTAATTCTCTGGGACTCATGCAATCACGTTCTTTCTATACATCTCAGTTCTTGAAGTGTTGTGTGCTAATGCATAATCTTGTATTTTCCTGCAAGCAATCGTTTGCCTCTTTCCACAGAGGTATTCCAGAATGTATACTAATTGTAGTCATTCATTGATGATATAGTCAGTTCCTGGAATGTAAAAATGATCTATTATTTTAACAGTACAAATCAGGATGCACAGCAAACTACATGCACTACCCAAGGCTGAGTTTACAAAATGTCTGACTAGTTTGGACATCTTTTTAGAAGTTTCTTTATAGTTCCAAATTTTCCCTTCCTTCCAGTCACTCTGAATGCCTGTTCCTTCAAGTCAGAGAAGTGATGAAATATCACTCATGTTCTAGTATGTTGCTTGTTGTTATGAATGAAAATCCAAGTCATTCCTGTGAGTATGGAGCACAGTGTTAATCAAGGACCAGTGGATCTGGACTGTGTGTTTCCTTCCTCTTTCAAATGAAGTGTAGTAGGGCCAGTGCTGGACACGCATGTGTGATTTAAAAGCAAAAGGGGAAATGACACACAGGTGTTCTCTTGGCTAGTAGGTGGAATTGAAGCAGGTACTGATGTCTAAGAAGAAATAATACGAAGTATTGATCCTTTTTATTTCTCAGTAATATTTTAATCTCGTGGCTGGGGGATTCTGTTGCTCTTCCTCTAGACTGAACAATGGTGGCAGCACTATCGTTTTCATTTGCTTATTCCCATAATAAAGAGAATAATCTTCAAAGAAAATTAGAGATCTTCACACAATAAATTTGAGTTTCACTGCTTTTCTAACATGTTTGATAGGAAAATAATAATGAAAGATCAAACTTCAGAAATAACATCAATAATGATTTAACTTATTATTATTATTATTTGGAGGTATTGCGGAGGTGTTACTCTAAAAAAAAGTTTGGGTACTTTTAAGCCTGTTAAGTACTTCTAACCTGAATGATTAGGATTTGGATTCTTTTTGAGGGTTGGGATTTTTTTTTTTTTATTTTCTGGTAAAAAAAAGTGATGTTTTAACATCATATAGTGATGAAATTTTTTGATCAAGTGCTTCTTTTCCCTTTAGCATATACTGGATTGTTCCAAAGAATATAATTTCTAGAGATTCATATAATTAATTTTTAAATGATGTAAACAAGAGGATGTTTCAGCAATTTTCAAGTAGTCAGTAGTCCCTAACTAAGGAGTATTTCCTGACATTCCTCTGCATAATGCCATTGATCTCAAACCGTGTTATCTGTCTCCAATGCGTTTATAGTCTTACTATCTTCTTGCTGTTAAGGCAAAACACTGTTTATTTCTCCTTAAGAAGTCATTCTGCACCAAGACCAATATTATGCATCAGTAAATTTTCTGAGAACGAGTAGATATCCAACTTTTTACCAGAAAGCATTCAAATTTAAATACTTGATTTGTCCTAACCGACTTTCATAGGTTGTCAGATTAAAAACCACTAGAACCGAAGTCGACTGTACTGTTAAAATAGATAGTGGACTCCTGTGACTGCAAGGTAGAGCATTCAGCCGTGTATCCCCTTGAATTACAGTGTCTGCTGAAGGATAAATGTTTATTCCCAGTAATTGTATCCGACACTAGTTCGTATAGTGGCTCAAGCTCAAATTAAGGTATTTAATTACTAAAAAAATGAAGGAATTTTTAATTTCAGAACATGTATTATTTCCTTCACTTATGTAACTCAGTCTCAAGTGGGTCACCTCAGAATTTATGTTTTCATGATGCTTACTTGTATCTCTGTCATTTGAATTTCACCAGTTGTTGAAATGAAGGAATACTGTTTCAGAACACTTTGCCTACTAACCACTCATGTAGTCATACAGATGACATTTTGACACTTTTGAGACCAAAGAAATAAATTGGGCTATATAAGAAAAAGTTGCAAGAACAATCAATGAGTTGACAGTGAAAGTGTCGTATCACTACTAGGGCCCATTCTGCCACATCTGAAGGCTTTTGTAATAGCTGCTCTTTTGGAATAGAAGGAAATGTTTGGACAATCATGATGAGCAAATTGCAAAAGAAAAAAATGATAGCAAGTTACCAAAGGAGTCCGTAAATAAGACATGCCATTTCTAATATATTCCTAATGCTGTTCAGCCTTCTATTAGCATAGACCTCTGGATAGCCATAGGCAAGCATCAAATATACAGTATTTTATAATGGTAATTCATACAATGATAAAATAGAAACGTAACTATGCAATGAAAAAAATCACAAACTGGAATCGGCCTCTAGGCAAATCCTTACTTTCTATAAACAAATTAACATGCAGACTTTACATCACTGATGTGTAGAGAATTTACTTACATATATATATTCTTCTTTCCTTGCCTTTTCTATTTGATTTAGAATCAGATACTGGTTTATCTGGTGTGTGTAGTAAGGAATGTGAGTAATGGACTGAAGTATTAACGAAGTTTGCAGTGCAAGAATTGTTTTTCATTTTCAGAAGGAAAACAAACTGATGTGACTATACTGAATATACTGGGGGAAGGCAAATCTAGTACATTCTTTACAGTAGTCATGCACGCAAGAATTCTACTAACAATGGCCTACGAAATGTATGTAACATTTAAATAAGTTCTCTTACTTTCAAAGAAGCTAGTTAAACGGATGGTTTTGTTTCTGGTGGGGGTTTTGTTGTTGTTGTTGGTGGTGGTGGTGGTTTTGCCGTTGTTGGAGTGTGTTTTGGGTTAGTTTTTGGTTGGTTGCTTGGGTTTTTTTATTTGATTTTCTTTTTTTTTATTATTTTCTTTCTTTTTTTTCTTTTCTGTCGAGACGACTGAGAATTGTTTGGAGATTTCAGTTGTACTTTGAATGACTTCTCGAGTAGTTATGTGTTCATTTCTAAATAAAAACATTAAAATATTTCCGTGGATTTCCAAGTCCACTTTCTGTAATGCAAGTACTTGGTATAAGCTTTAAAAATAGAAACCTGTCATATAATGCCTTGTAAATGACCCTCAGACATGAATAGGTGGTTCAAAAGAGAAGACAGTTCAGTCCGCTGCTAATTACATTTCAGACCCATTCATTTTGAGGTGGAAGTAAACTAAACTTGCTTGAATCAAGCAATTCTAGGCCAGTAAACCACCAAATAGCTACAACACCTACCATACTGTGGAAGCTTGATCTTGACAGTCATGATGAGAAAGCTTCAATAATTCAATATGTTTTCAAGTTACTCTGTTATAATGCATGAGGTTTTAAAGCCTTAAGAACCTGCAAGAAAATTTCTGTATTCATAGTTAACCCATCCACCTTTGTACTCATATTTAATACATTGTAAAATTTAATTACTTTTATTGTAGAAATACACTTAGTCAAATACATAATTGTTTTTTAAAAAAATTACTCTGTTATTAAATCTGAAACATTTTTCATTCTTTTCATTCAGGACCCACTGTCTGCCAGTCTTTTGAATGAACGGTTCATTTTGAATTTCCTGAATTATCAGTGCATTTTCTTGATCAGAATTTAGAAGTTTTGAGTGATGGGACATACCTCTGAGAGGGCTGACCACAGTGTTTCTGAAGGTGTCATCAGTGCACAAACTATACAAATACAAATACATACAAATATCTTCTTTGTCCCTACAACAGCCATGGAGAATTTGCCATAGGCTGTCTTCTAGAGGGTTTACATTATCACAGTGAAAGAGTAATTAGAGATGCCTATAGAAGACCAGTAAATGAAAGGAGTCAAAGCCCAGAAACAGAAACACAGAATCATAGAATGCTTTGAGTTGTAACAGACAAACCCCCAGAAGTGAGGAGGGACATCTTCAGCTAAATCAGGTTGCTCAGAGCCCCATCCATTCTGACCTTCAATGTTTCCAGGGAAGTCGCATCTTCACCTCTCTGGGCAACTTGTTCCAGTGTTTCACCACCCCCACTGGAAAAATTTTTGTCCTTGTATTTAGTCTAAATCTCCCCTCTTTTAGTTTAAAATCATCACCACTTGTTGTATTGCAACAGGCCTTGCTAAAAAGACTGTCCTCATTTTTCTTATAAGGTCCGTTTAAGTACTGAAAGGCCCGAGAGAATTCAATTCTCTAGGCTGAGTAACCCCAACCAAGGGAAGTCGCATCTTCACCTCTCTGGGCAACTTGTTCCAGTGTTTCACCACCCCCACTGGAAAAATTTTTGTCCTTGTATTTAGTCTAAATCTCCCCTCTTTTAGTTTAAAATCATCACCACTTGTTGTATTGCAACAGGCCTTGCTAAAAAGACTGTCCTCATTTTTCTTATAAGGTCCGTTTAAGTACTGAAAGGCCCGAGAGAATTCAATTCTCTAGGCTGAGTAACCCCAACCATCTCAGCCTGTCCTCATAGCAGAAGTGTTCCATCCCTCTGATCATATTTACAGTCCTCCTTTGGACCTACTCCAACACGTCCAGGTCTTCTGTTTGCTGAAGATTCCAGAGCCCAATACAATACTCCAGGTGAGGGCTTACCAGAGTGGAGTAGAGTGGAAAAATCACTTCCCTCAACCTACTGGCCACACTTCTTTTGATGCAGCCCAGGATATGGTTGGCCTTCGTCGGTGAGGGTGCACATGGCTGACTCATGTCCAGCCTTTCATCCACCAGTACCCCTAAGCCCTTCTCCACAGGGCTGCTTTCAATCACATCATCCCCAAGTCTGTATTTATAACAGGTGTTGTCCCGACTCAGGTGCAGGACCTTGCACTTGGCCTTGTTGAAGTTCACACAGGCCCACTTCTCCAGCTTGTCCATGTCCCTCTGGATGGCATCCTGTCCCTCAGGCATATCAACTGCACCATTCAGCTTGGTGTCATCTGCAAACTTGCTGACTGTGCACTTGATCCCACTGTCAATGTCATTGATGAAGATATTAAACAGCACTGGTCCCAGAACAGACCCTTGAGGGACACCACTGGTCACAGATCTCCATCTGGACATCAAGTTATTGACAACCACCCTCTGGATGTGCCCATCCAATCAATTCCTTATCCAGCGAACAGACCACCCATCCAATTCTTCTCTCCAATTTGGGGAGAAGTATGTGGTGGGAGACAGTGTCAAAGGCTTTACAGAAGTCCAGATAGATGATATCGGTAACTCTTCCCCTGTCCATCGATGCAGTCACTTCTTAGAAGATTTTATCAGGCAGGGCTTGCCCTTGGTGAAGAGCTAATACTGGAAAATTAATAAAATACATCCTCAACATTCACTTACAGAATTTTTGGATTGGTGAGCAAGTACACATACACACGTTTTATTTTTAGACTTGGTGTTAATAAAGTTTGTATTAATTATCTTCAAGTTTATGGCTGAATATTCTAGAAAACTCTTGCATTGAATCTGGTTATTTATTTTTTAAAATTAAATCTTCTGTGGTTGAAGATCAAAGAAAAGAAGGTTACAGCTGGTGGGAAGGATGCACTGACATAAGCATTAAAACTGACTGCTCTGAGGTGAGAATGCATGATGAGTGCACTTTGATATAGTGGTGGCTGTACTAGTCAATGCCTTTTAAACTTAAGTCCTGTTCTGTAAAGCTCCCTAAAGTCAAGTTTCTAGTGTGGACAATCTCATCTGTTTGACCACATTATTTCCTTGGGACAGTTGTAGAGCTCATCAGATAGAGACTTACGAGATGATAGTACTCAGAAGACTAGATTAATATAATTTCATGTCTAAATCCTTGCTCACAGCTGCAGTGATCTAATAATGGCTAGTAAAGATACAGGATGGACTTGCATGAGATGCTCCAGCTTTAAGCAGTAAAATTATTTCTGGAAATAGGACTTGAGACTGAATAATTTTGCGACAAATTATACTTGCAGAAGGCACCCTAGTACTTGTAGATCCTGAGTCTTTAGGGTAGAAATCATGCCACAGAAAAATTTATTTTAAAGACTTTTTTGTTGATCAACCAGGAGGAACTGAAATAAGAAGCATTGTCTGATTTGTAGTTGCCCTCTGGATGACAGCTCAGCTGCTCAGGTCAGCTTGATATCATCAAGTGCTTTCATCTTAGAAATAAAACCTTATATTTCCAGAGAGCTGTTTCATCAATCATACTGTAAAATTAATTGAACAACATAAGGAGGAAAATTGTGCTTATATAGGAATTTTGATAAAAAAATATATAAATCATTGTTTGTATATAAACATTTACCTGGTTTTAAAGGTATTAAGTTCAGTTAGTGAGAAATATCTTTCTACCTGCATGAGATTTAGGTCTCTCTGTTCCTTAAGAGTACTGTTCGTTCCTCCATCATAAATCGTCATACTCTCAGGTTAGAATTTTCAGGTATTGTGGACCAAAGAAGTAAGGATTGTTTTAAAAACCCTTCTAGCTTGGAATTTTGAGTGTAGAAAAATGTCCCAAGAAAACTATGATACAAAAGAATTAATGAGGAAGTATTAATAAGTATGGCTGTGGGGGTTTTGTTCTTCTTTTTTTTTTTTTTTAATAAGGTATGAAGAAGGGGGATGGTGTTTCATAGTTTTGTAATAAATTGAGATCTGAACTTGGATCTACATGAGGAATTCATCAAACATGCTTTAGTGGCACTTGCACATTTTTTCTTTTTGTTACTGTTTCTTATTAAGCCTGGAGGGAGATGAGGATGATTTTTCCTGTATGGCATTTGTAACAGTTGAAAAATAGTGCATAAACAGAAACATCAAAAACACTCATAAAAGAAGACTTCTAAAGCCATCAAATGAACAGACTTTTCATGGCAGATAATGGCACAAAGGTGAATTATCCTCCAGATACGATGGCATTAAAATTTGCTGTCTTTGTAGTCTTGTTTTATCATGCAATTATGATATCAAAATAAAAAGAAAGTATAAGCTATATGAAAGGAAATGTGATGTCATGATATGTCCAGATCACGGGGAAGAAAGACCTAAAATTGGCTAATCTGTGATGGAGACTATGCAAATATATATAGAAGGGATGATTTTATGAGCTACGTTCCTTCTTATACCTGAAGAGTGGTTTTGTCATAAGTGGTTAGTGACTTTCCCAAAATGGTAAATACTTTTTCAAGGAAATCTCTGAAAAAAATTTTACTTATTTATTATTCTTTTTCCAAGATATAAGATTTGTGCTGTTTAATTTCTCTTCACTGTTGAAAAAATTTGTGCAAGGCATGACACTGAGTTTTATGTTTTATTAATTTATTCTCTTTTTTTTCACTGTTTAAGTCAAAGCTTTCCGTTTATGACACTGCAACAGGCTATTAGGTGGTTCTGAACCACCTCCAGTGTGAAGATGACTGGAGCTGAAAGCAGGAACAACCTTTTTCTTAGCCAGTTTGTAAAGAGTGTTTATTCCTGGATTATGTGGACAGTTCTGCTTTGGCAGATGTACTGTAGATATGTCGACAGTATTCAGGTTTGTATATGTGGACAGGCTTCTATTTTTCTAATTAATTTTGGTCACTGCTGAGCTATTCACTCTCTGTAATCAGGTACCAGTTGGGCTTCCATTACATGAGAATATGCTTTTTTCTGTGCATTTGAGTTGTTCTCATTGTAATGCTGATTGTCTCCTCATGTCACAGTTCTCTTGTTCTATTAGTATGAATGTCATATTTTTTGCTGAACGACCTTTGTTTAATCTCTTCCTACATTTCCAGTGAAATTTTACAAAACTTCGTGAATATTTTGTGTGTTTGAAAGACAGACTGGAAATGTAAACTAAGAAGAATAAAATTACCTTCATTTTTTATGCTTTTGTCATAAGCAACTTTACAAACAAAGCTGTTATATATGTAGAGGACATATAGCACTGTAGTAATTTTTTTCCTAAAATTATGTATTTCAATGAAGTGAAGTATATTTTTAAAATAAATTCCAAGTTGAGAAAAAAGTGTCATTTTCATCATGAGTCTGACAAAATACCGATACCTGAGGCTATCTTTTGGTTTTGCAGATAGTTATAATCTTCATATTTTAATGTCAATTTGAGTCACTGAAATGATTTATGTTGCTTATAATCAACGGGCTTCTTTAGTGTAAGAGAATTCAAAGTTCCAGGGTTAGGATCAGGCTTAAAAGTACTGGAATTGGCTTATACATTTCTGGAGGAAGATTGTTTCAACAGATTAGAACATCGGATCATTAGAGTCTCTTCTAACCAAATGATTCTATGATTCTGTGAAATGGTATTTGAATTATAGACAGAACTGTGATAATTTATATTTTTTCATTTTTTTACTTTATGCTATTTTTTTGCAAATGTTCTCATTACCCCTTGCAATATCTAATCTTTATTAGAAACCTTGGTTTCAGTATTGTTGGTAGCTAAGATATTTAAAGACTTTTTTTCTGACCTTTTGACTGCATGCAATGTTCATTATGAACATAGGTTAGCAGAAAACATTTGTACAGCTTAAATTTTTCTTTTCCAATTATTCGAATTATAAAGACAAACCTGGTAGAATCTAATCAAAATTAGTTTTCCAAGCTAGTACTTAGAAAATGGTAAAAATAATTATAAATTTTATTCATCTGCAGAAAAGGAGAGGAACTTTTCAGGGAGAGTAAGAGACCTGGATTAGGAAAGGAATATATATATGCAAAAAACAATTCTGAGCTTACTCATCCAAATAAAACAAAAACAAGTACTTAGAAATCACACTGGATTTGGTCCAAATACTCATTTGCAATCATGGTTGCTTTGTTCAGACATTAATTCTGTTGAGTATTTACATTGTAGAATGTAAACTAAATTATGACACATCATTGCCTAAGATGCTGTTAATCATCTTCAACGCTGTGAATTGTTGTAATGTGCTGGTTTGGAATACCCTTGATTCATTGCTTACACTTTTCCTTTAAGGAACTGAAACGGACATTTTCAAGATGCTGTCTATGTATCTAAAGGGCCTTTAAGATGAAGAATAGCACAAACATACTGTACAGAGATGCTTCCTACTGTACAAGGATGCTTCAAACTCTTTCTGTACTGACTTCCGTTTAGGGTTATTTTATTTCCGTAGTAGGACAACTGTTATAACAAATGAAGGTGCAAAGATTTTAGTTGTGCTGGTTACAAATGCATTGAAGAGCATCACAAAGACAGCATGGAGTTTGTTGGTAGCACGGTGCACCATGAGAAACATAGTACACCACATTTTGTCAGAGAGTAATATAGTGAAAACCGTCCCCTCTGTCTTTAGTCATATATATGTATTGGTTGGAAGCAAAGTTTTATGTCCTGCGGTATTTTTTTTTATTTAAGAAGGTTGTTTATGCTCACTTTCCCCTCAAGCCTATAGCCCCTTCATTAATACTTCTGAAATTCAGTATTTGGAGAAATTAGCTTATTTAAGCTGTTTTCAACACGAATTTATCTTTTGTGAGAGAGATGAACCAACAAACTGAAGGGTTTTAACCACAGGATGTACATGGAGAGGTCAGCAACAATGCAGCTTTTCTACCTCTTGTTAGCAAGTTTCATTTGAGACTGGTGAACTCTGAAACTATTAAGTTTGGCTAGACTCAGTGGCTTAGCCAATGACACCTGAAGTCTTTTTTGCTATGACTGTAATTGTGTGCATATTTTGGCCCTTGTTTATCTTTCTGTACAGATTACAAACTTCTGATTCTGAGGGACCAGATATCAGTGCAAACTTTAATATTATTTATATTATTTATTGCAATTATTATTACAGTATTATTAGTGAACACAAAATGTAAGGCTTTGTATATATTTACATACTCATCTGATCCTCTTCATGCCACTGATGCAGGTGCCAGCTTCCACTGCCTTTATTCTTCCTTCCTAATTATCAGACACAACCTTCCTAATTATCAGACACAGCAGTACTAAGAAATAAAAAAAAAGAGATTGTATGAAAATTGCAGGAGTGATAAACCTATTTCTGAAAAGCTGAGGTTTTGAGATTCCATCGTGAAAACTCTAATACTTGGTCATAAAGAAAAGATGATGGACAGGATAAAGAAACCACAGAGAAAGACGCAGAAAGATCTGCTAACACTAGCAAACATGCAAGGAGAGTCAAATGATGGTTTTTGATTTAAATGTAGCTCACAGTATTTATGGATCAATAAATACTGTAAGTCAATTTGTGAGAGAGTGTAGAATACTTGTAGAAACTTTCTCTCATTTGCAGCTTGTGATAAGTTGCTCTGCTTGTGTTAATTTTCCTATTTTTCACCCAGACACTGTATTTCAGTAGTAGATCTGCTATATGCTACCACAATCTACCATAAAGTTGATGCCTTTCATTAATAAATTAAGTAATTATCATTTATAGCTTTTCCTCAGCCCCCTAAAAATCTCATTTGGGATTTTTAGTCATCAAAGGACAGAAAAAATTAAGTTCTCAGATAGTGGAAGTCTTATACAGTTGCATTGACTGAGCTTAGCTCTCACTGAGGATGAAAAACTGTGCCCGGCTCAGTTTCGTAATACCAATATAAAGTTTTAAAAGACAAAAGACAGAATTTTATCTGAATAAAATTCAGGTAGTATACTCATAATTCTTCTGAGCATAAGCAGTTGACAGGTGTTTTGCTGACTAGGATTACTGCTGTACTTCTGATCTGTAAGCTACATACTCAGAATAAAAGAAATGCATTTCTGTTTTTTCTTTGAAAAAGTAAAACCAATCCCTGACATTGTTCTTTTTTCCTCCAAAGAGACAGTGACTAACAAGAGGATGACAAAAGTAAAAATAGTTTCTTATCTAGGTACCATCATTTTAGGAAGAGATTAAGTCCTAGTCTTTGAAATTTAACAGCTGTTTAAAAATTGTCTTTCAAAAGTGGACTACACCTAACAATCTTGATTCATCAGCTATAGACATCCTGACTTATTAGCCAGTCTGCTTGCTAGCTATCAAGGGAAACATAAAAGATAATGTATGCAGAGGTAAAAGGCATTTGGGGAAAAAAAAAGCAATATGTAATATTTTAAATATCAATAATGAACACGTTTCAGTTTTGATATTTGCTTTTCTAAACACAAAATGCAAATAGACATGACCAGTTTCTCAGTAACTGGAGCTGTCTGCTGAGAATGTGGAAGACTGAAATATAAAAACATCTAGAACATGCAATCCTTTCCCCAAAATACACCTCATGCCTAAAAACTTCAGATTTCCTCATCTAAAAAGAAATATACAGTTGTATCTAGCCTAAGAGCTTCCAGCTGATTTGGGGCATTTCACTCACAGGACCACATCTCTTTTTTTGGTCTCATTGCCAATGGTGCGTGGGAAGCCCCAGCAGATGGGTTCAGTTCGATTAATTGATCAAGTGCACGTTGTTGTCTGGCCATGGTCTGGAAGAGAAAGTGGAGTCTTGTGTGCTAAATTTCAGTCTGAATTGAATTTGTATAATTGAGTTTTAAAACCCGTTTGTAAAAGAAATTCTGACAGACTTCTAGATTATAAACATATATAACTTTTTAATAAATTCCTTTTAGATTTAATCCTATTGATAACTAGTTCATCCTGAGATGAAGGAGTTAAAAATGTTTCCATCACCAAGCCCTTCACAAGTATGTTTTCTACCAACTCATGTCATTTACACCTGCAGCTGAATGGCAGAATGGGATGGGAATTCCATGGAAAGAAAAATCCTCTGTTTTGGAGCCTTGCACAGAATTTCCTCCTCCAGTCCTCTTTCTAGAAGTTTTGTGTTCTGTCCTCCTCTAGCTTTGTATGCTTTTTGTTTCAAAAAATCTTACACTTCATTTAGTATTCCTATGTTAGCTTTTGCTGCAAAACAACAAAAATGTAAGAGCAATTCTACAAGGGAAAAGAAAAATCAGCACTTGCTGAGGCAGTATTATGAAGCTGTAGATAACAACCATGAAAAAATAATTGGGGCCTAAGAACATCAATAATAAATATGGCCTCTATTAATTCGGTGTCCATTACCTATTGTGGGGTAGTAAGGGGAGAAAAGGAACTGTGGGAAAAAAGCAGGGGAAAGATTCCCTGTAATTTTGTTATTTTACTCTTACTTCTTGGTAAACCCACTCTATTAACTCTTTTTCCATAAGACTTGAATTCAGGGTTTTTTAAATATACTGAATGAAAAATACTTCCTTTACTACTTACACCTTGTTGCTGGCAAATAGCTAGAGACCAACACACTTTGTCTGAACACAGCATAAACTCTGCAAGCAATTAGTTTAACAAAATGCATCTTGCAGCGGCATCTGGATTATTATTATATTTGGGTCAAAGGTTTGTTTACAGCAAGCATCAAAAGTAATTTTTTCTTTTCCTGACACTGTATGGTTTGTGTTATCGTTCCAGAACATTGTATTATAGTACATAATACAAATATTACACATTTCATAAAATCGATATATTATTTTGGCATTCTTTTGGACTTACTACTGGGTTTATTGAACACATGCTTACATTCTAAATATTACATCTATTTTATAAGGGCTTGTATAACAGATATAGATTTTAACTGTGTTAGAATTCTGTTACCTTTCTGTTTGAATTCCTAAAGAGTTTGCCAACCCTTTATTTTCACTTCATTTTCTTTGCTCTTCTTGGCACCACTCAAGGCAAAACTAAAAGTTACACTCGAGAGCCTCACTTGTAATTTTTGATTCTGAGGCTAAAGAGTCTGTAATGAGCTAAAATAATCCCAGGGCAATTCTGAAGTTGTAGTTGTGTAAACTCATTAACATTTTGGTAATCTTTGTGGCCCTACAGGAATCTTTAAAATATTTAAATCTCTTACTCTTTGGTATCATTCTTTGATTCATGAAGTGAAAAAAAAAAAAAAAAAGAGAAGAAAAGAAAAGAAAAAAAGAAATAGAAGACTATGAAGAAACTCGAAAGATCATCTAGCCTAGCTGTTGATAAGAGGTGGTTTAGGATCGCCTAAGGTAGATACTTTTCAATATGCAAACAAAACCTCAAAGAAAATTCTTCAACTTTCCTAGTTAGTCCATTTCCATACTTTGGCGTTTTAAGTAAAAGGGGTTTTGTATCCTAAATTTTACTTTTTGCAAAAACGCACAGGATTATTTCCTTACCTTATCAGACTGAGAGTACAGTAAATCATTCTTCTTTATAATAGCTTCTTAATTATGTTCATGTTTTTCTTCAGTCTTTTATTCTGGAGATTAAGCAATTTTTCTAGCTTTTCATCTTTTTTTTCCCCAAGCCTTCTTAATGGCAAAATTTAAGACAAATAAGCAAGGGTGCTAATTTGTCTATCCTTCCTGTACAATGGAATCTCTCCTAAAAGGTAATTGAGAGAAAGAGCTTATTTTACAAACGCTACTTGATTTTCTGCGTGCTCACGATGGAATGTTTCAGAACAGCCCCTGCCATAGAGGGCTGCAATGCTCTGAGTGAGGTCTCCATGCTACTGAGTAGAGCAGGATGAATTTTTTCGTGTTCTTTATCCTCACAAGGCTTTCTGGAAAGGTGTTTGTCCCATCCACAATGGTGTGCTGTGCTTGACCCTTCTTCACTCTAATATCCACATCTTTGTTTGGAACACCTTGATTCTCTAGTTATTCTCTGTCTTGTATTTATGAGTCTGACTTTCCTGGGCATGGTTCTTTGTATTTCTCTTTATGGAAGTTATTTTGATTGAGTTTTGGATCATTTCTCCATTTATCAGAATGAGTTTGAATTTTAATCCCATTACTCAGAGTGTTTGCAAAGGTTTTTGCTTTCATTGAAAGTTGTGTAGATTAATTTTCAGTTTTATGTTCCAAATTAATGGAAAATATCAATTAATATTAATTAATTCCAGCCAATCAAGCCTTAATGTTCACTAGTTTAGCATAAAAATTCCACTTAGCATAAGAATTTCTAAATAAACAACATGGATAGTTCAGAATGTTACATAAATATGAAATGGAGGAAAACAAGGTCTCTTTCTTACACAAAAAAGGTCAACTTTTCTAGTAGTAAGAATTCATTTCATAATTTTCAGCTATATATTGCATTTTCTGTCATTACACTTTTCCATTTTTTCTATGTGCAGATAAACACTAATGTTATTTCACAGAATTGTGGCAACTGACACACAAACAGTAGATATTCACGCACATGCACACACCCATGGTCTATGCAACAGTAAATTGTGAAAAATGTAAATTATTATCTACAGAAATTTTCAATCATTGTAGAAAATCTTGCTTTATTTTCAGGTTATTTTCAGACAGAAAAACTGACATAATTATTTAGTACAATGCTAATAATTTGTGTTCTGAAAGTCATCAGCAATATTTCTTTATGCACTGTATTTTTCAACCTAACTCTCCAAGCCTTTTCTGTTTCACTGCATCTCAGAATGATGACTGTAGCAAATCAGACTTGAAGGGACCCCTAAAGTCTTATGTGAAGAGGTTTCATTTGTCCATCACAACTGATTAGTACCATGAAGCACTTCCTCACAGTCTAAGGAGAGTGATTTCCTTCAAGTCACATTGCACACCATTTCAAAGACTAAAAACCTGCCATACAGGCTACAACAGGCAGCTTACATTGTGAACTGTTGATGCCTTATTCTGACTGCAGTGGGGTAGGGAAGAACAAGAACAGCAGAGCCCCGGCAGGTCTGAGGGCATAGTAACCTCTGGCAGGAGGCAGTAACAAGCAGTGGGTGAGATGGTCACATCTTCATCTGACGCAGCTGCCTCTGAAAAATGATGTGTGAACAAGCTATAAATCATTCTTGTTGCAGAGAAATATTTCGTAAATAACTTTCAAAGCCTTTATTGTTTTCTCTCTCTAAGAACTACACTGGTAAATTACTAAAACACAGATCATGTGTGAGAAAAATCCTTCTGAGGTAGTTACAAATACACAAAGAGGTTTTCACCCAAACAGTCCTTTTCACTGGAAGGACTGGTTTCTAAAGAATTATCCACTACTCTTTTACAATCTGTATCCGACATAGCTTTGTCATTTTCTGCAACATTTTTATTACAGCCATGAAACCATAAAAAATTCCCGTCTTCCTTTATCATCTAGAATGTTTTGATGACCAAAGACATTGCGTGAATGCTTTGGAAAAGCAACTGGCTTTGGCATGAAGAGAATTTAACAAGAATGGAGGGAAATGTTTCACTGTTTGAAAGCTATATTACACAAGAAAAATGAGGTTTAGCTGTGTGCTTTCTAATTGGATTTTGAGGGGATCCAGCAAGTGTGTCCTTCATAACTTGCACAATGAAATGATAAGCCCATTCTCATTTATGGCAATTATCTAGCATTAATCCTATATACTTAACTTAGTCCACATTAAGTGACTGCTGCTAATAAAATTTCAGCTCTGCATTGCAGAGCCATTGGGCAGATTCCCTATTGTCTTGATTATTATTACTAATTAAGTATTACTATTTATAAATTATAATAGCAGATGTATATTCAGATAGAGCTTCTAGAGACTGGTGTTACCTTTCAGTAGATCTTGGATCCGTATCTCAAAAACTAAGAAGAGTATAAATTTGGGGTTTTGTTCTTACCCCGCATTTATTCCCTACTTTCTTTAAGGTATTCATTTTTCAAATTGAATGTTATGTATCTGTCTCTCTTTCATTTGCAACTGAGTTTTCTCAAAGGGAAAGTAAAATTTTATTAATGGAAATTAGACATTTACATCAAGTACAAAAATAAATGCAATCTCCCCAGTAAAGAAAATCTGTAAAGATGGTTTCATACCTGCAGTTACAAACTCTGTAGCCCTGCTGGATTCCAAATGGCAACAAGCCATTTACACAGCTGTGCACCTGTTCGTGGCGATGATGTGGTATGCATACACAGTACAACCTTTCTATAGCAAAAAATAGTACCATTACTGAACAGTATTCATTACTGAATTTAGAATTCCGCTACAGAAAAGACGAGTGACCTGCAAGAAGCAGTGCCTGCAATGAAAAAATCGTAAGAATGACACATTACAGAAGTACCAAGAGAATTTGAAGAGGGAATAGTGGTTTATGAGGTGTATTTGCTGACTGGAGCTCCTTCCTGTTGCTGTTTCTAAGATTCATTTTGCTTTCTTTCGCCATTAACTTGTTGAAATTTTGGAAGAGATGATGAATAATGCAATTAATCTGGAGAAATTTTCATGGATCAAGAAAGACACAAAGAAAATATCTTCAAACAGGAATAACCTTACTGGAATTCAAATTCTTCAACAAATCAGTACACAGACTTCTGACTGGGGTAAAAAGAACAGAACATTTTAATACGCTTTTCACAGTGCTGAACTAGACATCGCCACTACTCATTAATTAGAATCTGCTATTATTTCTTTCTGGAAGAGATAAAAATACACAGACAAAATCTCATGCCAGCATTGAGGCCCAATATGTAGGGGCCTCTGAGTGGGTGAGCTGGTGAAGAATCTTTTCTTTAAGCTCAGGATGCTATAGAGTTGCCACTGGAATAATCTTCCTCCGCAGCTCTTCTCTAAAGTGGTAGAGCAAGTGTTTGCTTACAGAATCATAGTACTGGCTTGAAAGGAACTTTGAAGGTCATCTAGTCCAACCTCTACGCCATGGGCAATGACATCTTTCACTGGATCTGGTTGCATGAAGTGCCATCCAACCTAATCTAGGACACTTCCAACAATGGGACATTCACAACTACTCTGGGTAACCTCTTCCTGCATCTGACCATCCTCATTGTGAAAATTTTATTCTTAGAGTCTTCTTAATGTAAATCCATCCTCTTCAGTTTAAAATTATTGACCCCTGTCCTGTTACTAGTTTGCTTTTCCTTGTGTACACACTGGGGTAAGTATTTTCTTTCCAGACAAAAGGTCTATGTATTCTTTCTCCCTCTTCTGATAATTTGAACTATAGATCTAACAGTAGGAGATTGTCATCAACTACTGAGATAATTACAGAATTTATCTGTGAAATTAGTCTAAATTCAATAATTTTGAATTCAGGACAAGAAAAATTAAACTTTCTCTAAGAAGCAACAGCAATATCTCTGCTAGCTTTGTTGTCTGTAAGAATTTTTCTGTAGTTCTATAGAAACTGGGGATAAAACAATAAATTGGTCATTTCATATTCATGTATATAAAATTAGATACCCCTTGGTGTATCTGGGAATATATCAAGATATTTCAGAGCAGCTATTTTGAATATCAAATTGTAAGGAAGTTTGTAAGAAAGACTGAAGACCTTTGCATCAAATACCAGTAAGTTTTTCATTATATCTCTGCACCCTTACACCCACAAGGTACTCTTAGAGCACTTGCATCTTTGCATTAGTTTAAGTAGTATTTTATGAAAAGTACAGCTGAAGCCTTGGACTCAGAGAGACCATTTCTTCCACAGACACCTTTACTCTAGAACATAAATCAGAAGAAAGAAATTAGTTGCTTCCATACACATTCCTGCACAGGGAAAATATCATTATTCTCAGGATAAATAATTGGCTTCAAATCTTAATCTTATTTTTGTAAAGAAGTATAAACACATTTGTGCTTCTGTGTAGATCCCTGGGCACTGGGAATTGAATGGAACTGAATGGAATTTTGCTGTAGAAGAAAGGATGGAAAAGAAAAACCAAACACAGTCCCACAGGGATGCAAGAGACACAGCAAACCAGATAGAAATCTCCTATCACAAAAAAAATCTGTTTTCACACTATCTCCTGCTTTTCTTTACTCATGTATTCCACAAGGGTTAAGGGATCAAAGAGTTTCCATAGAGTGCCCTTAGTAGTTAGTCACTAAGAGTGGCTTTGCTGATTTACAAACCTTAGTTTCAAAATACAAGGTAATTAGTACAAGTTTGGGTACAAACTAAAAGTCAGGTTTTGTTGAAAGAGGTAGTTAGACATCTGGGGAGTGGGAGTTGTTTCACGATGAGATGTAGATGTCTTTTAGCAACCTCAATTGTCAGGATTTTGTGTGTGCTGCACGCTTTCTGCAATTGTTAGCTAAATGTAGACACCTGCAGTTTGAAGAGATGAGTGGGTAGTGTCAGTAGAACAGATGTACGTATGATGAATGCTATGGAGACATGTAACCCCGAGAGAGCTTTAGACACCTAGGTTATGACAGAAATTCCTTTCTTCACTTCACTGCCATGACCTGGTCTGCTTGCACTTCCACTTCCACTGCATTTCCATTCCCACTTCCATTTCCATTCCCACACTTTCATTTTCTGTGGGATGTTTCTGTAAAATCTAAGGTGTCTAAACAGCTTGTGCATGCAATTTAAAGGAATAAAGGAAAAGTTGATGTTCTCAATTTTGTAAATAGTATGTAAGATGTGTGATCTTCTCACTAACTGTCACAGTTTCCTGAAGATGTTCTGTATTTCAGCCACATTCTTATGGTGAATGGTGACTACTGTTTAGCAACAAGCCCAATGCTCTTGTTTTTGCTATACATCTGTGCAGTACTGAAGAAATACAAAATCATGGGAAAGATTTCTGAAAAATATTAAAGCTTGTAAAATGTTTCAGACAATTTACAAGGAGTGAGTAGGGCTTAATATAGTAAATTGTGGGGAAAAAAGTGTAATTTAATAATATATGTACACTACGTGTTGTTGCAAAATCATGAATTCTAGCATCTCCTGTACAGACAATGGTTACATAAAAATTGAAAACGTAGGGTGAAGTTTTGATTGTCTGACTAGGAGCTCAGAAGATCTGACATTCGTAATAAATTTGAACTCTGAACAGTAGTTAAGTGTTTTGCTGGGAATATTGTTTCAAGTTTTATTTTTCTCTTAGAAATACAATATTTTTTCTTTTTTCTTTTCCACCCTGAAATTGAATCTGTAGATTCATTTTCCCCTAAAACATGTTTGCCGTGCAAGTTGTTGTGACAAGTTACTCTACACAGGGGAATGCTGTCTAGGACAGTTTCTAGTGCTTTTGTGGAAGGATCATTTTTTTTGGACCATGTTTGTACAGTACCAAGGAGGTTTGTCAAAGGTTTAGTGTAACTGCAACAGCGGAAATATGAATGTTACTTATCCTATTTTATTTTTTCAGTGTGGTTATACAATTCTCTTTCAAGGCAATGGATGACATGTTAACTCAGATGTGTGAAAAAAGTGTCTTTATGTTTGTGTAGAAAGGGTTCCCTACGCATTGCGGTGGGAATCTTGCCAGAAGGACCATGAGAGCAGCCCAAGGTAATGTTTATTACAGATTCAAATACCTACATTAAAGGCCACAGTGAGATTCCCCAAGCTAGATTTATTCTACAGTTAAACACTAGCAAAGCTACTACGAGAATATAGGTTTGACAGAATTTTATTGGGTAATTGGGTGAATTATGCAAATGAATGTCTAATTAAGTATAGAACATAACTAGATTTGGGAATACAAAAAATTGAAGATCTGGAATTAAATCTTATCAGGCAGCTTAAAGGGAAATGTTGCCCAAAATGTAAAGCTCCAATGGATAAAACGGGGTTAGCTTCTGGTCAGATTTCCATATGGAGTTGTATTTAATTCAGGCAGACAAAAAACTTTGGAAATCAAAGAGATAGATCAGCATTAAAAAAGGAAAGAGGGTAATTCAAGCCACAAACCTTGTCATTTCCATATAACTTCAAAATACAATATCTGAGTCAAAACCTGTCTTGATGAATATTTATAGGATGGCTTAAGGATATTTCCACATAATATCTGAAAAAAAAAACAAGAAGAAAAACTGCAGTCACATCATAACACTTCAAGATTATGACTGACGAAAAACATACGATTATCTACAGTATTTTATCTATTTTCCCAATGCTCCTCCATTTCTCTGCCTCCTGTGTTTCTGTTTATTCCCCCTGTTCTTTCTTGCTTTTTGATGGTCTTTTTTTTTCTTAACCTTTCTGTGGTACAGGGATAAATGCTTTTTTATGTCTCTGTGCTCTTTAACAGATGCAAACCCAGCTATTACAATATAAGACTGTTTTTTCAAATGAGAAAGATAAATACACAGCATCTATCGGTCTTAGGCTGTGACATTTTCAGAGCACAATGGCAGTATTCATGGAAGAGCATGGCATAGTGTTTCAAAAGCTTGCTGCTCATCCAACGTGTAGTTTGTACAGCTGCAGATTATAGATAGCTGAAGAAATATTCACACAGACCAAGGTGAGAGCAGAATGTAAAGATGCAGCTATTAAAGAAAGACACAAAGGCCCTGTCAGATTCCCAGTGAATAGAATCATGGTGGCACCATTGAATCCCCCACTGACACCACTGCAAGTGCTGTAAAATAACTGGTCACCCAATCCATGCTTTTGAGCTGTGCTTATGTACAGCTAGGGGTGAGACACTGTAAAAGCACTAATGTTTAAAGATGTCGAGAGGTATGGACTTTTTTTGTGAGGGAAAGAAGTTAAAAGGAAATTAGGCCAGGAAAAAAATGTGTAGTAAAAATAGGGACAAATGTGGAAGGAAACATTGAGTTTCAGCTTATTGTACTTGAAAATGACAATGTATTTACATATGTAAAACATTATGGGTGGGTTTTGAGTAAAACAGGTAAACGGACACTCCATGAAAGATTCTCTTCTTTCTGGCAGGTCCTCTCACTCAACTAGGTTTGTCAAGTTTTAAACATGAAGAACTAGGACAGTGTCAAACAGACGAAAAAGCCCCAACACCTTGCATATGTCAAATTTTTAATGTCAGGCTCAGAGTCGTTGTGGTGTAAAATTTCTCTGCACAGGTGCAAGAAGTCCAATATTTCAAACAAATGAAATGCTCATCCCCAGTTTATCTGTGTCTAGTAACTGCTTTCCAGATACCTGGGATCTTGGGCATCTGTGCCTCTAAAAGAGTATCTGGTGACTATGAAAATTAGTATGGAAATCTGTTTTGAAGAGGACAAGTGCTGATCTAACCACATAATCTAGGTTATCCTAAAAAGACTAGTTCTGCAACTGTACTGAGGCAGTCTAAACCACAGTGCTGTGTTGCAGTGATTTGGACTCCCAGTCTTATTTGTGTGATTTGCATGAGTAGACTGCCGGATCTGTAACTTCATAGTTACGGATGAAAAAAACTATGAAGAAAAAAGATGGAATTAAACAGCTTTTCTATAGCACAACAATATTTCCTTACTGAGAATTATAGTACTGAACCCTAACTATTATTTTGTGAGTGGCATAGTCTTTTCACCACAGGTAGCAATAAATTGAAAAATCCCTTTCATAGTATTTTTGTTTCATTTAAATTATTTTTTGAGGAAAAAAATAAATAGAGGAAAAATAGTCCTGAAAAATTTGTGACAAAATGTGAAGGAGGTTTGGTTCCTATGGCTGGTAGATACCAAGGAAAGAAGCAATGACAGAAGGCTTTTGGGCTTGTTACACTGACATAGTAGATTCTTGATTTTACAAAAGCATACAGTCATTTGCATATCTGCCCAAGTAATGTGCCACCACTTTCACATGTATTCATTTCAATATTTTCCAGTCAGAATTTTCAAAACCTGTAGGTGTTGTCTCTTATCTCTCCCCTGATTCTGGGATAGGTGTATAAACTGTCTGGTTTAGTAAGTAAGAGCTTCCAAGTTGAACATTCAGAACAGAAACCTTATCTTTGTTAATGTACTCTGCTTCTAAAACTAATTCTACTTTAAAGGCCTTATAACCTAATACAATATATCACAGAGATGTCTAAAGGAGAATCAGTCTTTCATTTAAAAATTATCTCAACTTTTTGGATGCAAATAATATTAATTAAAAAAAATTTTCAAGGTAGCAATAGTCTATATAATTAGCGTGTATGTGGCCTGTCTTCTTGTCCAGATGCCATAATGAAATAGAATAAATACTATTATTATTCCCAACAGGGTCAAACTGGTTTCAAAATTTCCCTTTCAAAGAGAAAGATTAGCTTTAAAGAATTTGCCGTCCTTAGCAACAAATGAAACTTAGGCTTTGTTTTGGATTACCTATCTATTTTTATAATTTCATTTTCATAGTATTTGACACCCGTGTAATTATAACAGATTTTTAGAAACCAGGTAGAATTTGAGCAGGAGGGAAGCATCTTTTCTGAGTTTCTCAAACTCAATAAACATAACTTCGTAAAATGTATTCAACTACCATTAAATAATTATTAGAATGAGGATCTAATTTTAGTAATATTTTACCTGAATTTTCAAAGGAGTTCGAGACATAGTAGCTAATGAAAGTGTGGGCATGCAAACGAAAGGCCACCAGCAATTTCCAGCTGCCACAGTACGTGTGTATGGGGAGCTCAGCTACCTGCAAGTGAGGAGATTACGTACTTTTCTTCCTGTAAAAGATCTTCAGATATATTCAGTGTGTGTAACTAATGTCACCCTCATCTTTATCCTTCTGTGAATAAAAGATTTGAAATTTTATTTCTGTGTTAAGAACTTACAATCCTCACTTTACTATCTAATATTACAGCCAGTAATAAAGATGTTTCTTTAATAAGCAGAGAAAAAGGTCATGAATTCATTTCCTGTTAAGGATGGTAATGCCTGTAAGTAAGAGAAGTTATAGCATATGTAACAAGCCTGCCTGGTTCTCCTTATTTCCATAGATTTCTTGCTTACATGTTGATTTGGAGGAAAGAAGGGAATGGGGGAAGACAGAGAGAGAGGTGCACTGAATTATGCATGAAATGTTTAACAGTGGGTTTCAATATAGCATAACAAGAACAAGAAAAATGGAAAAAAAGTTACTCTAACCCTTATATGAGTGATTGCTAGAAAGTCAGTGGAGGATTACTAAGTGAAAATTGATACAATTTTACATAAAATAAAATTCCATTGCTGGTAGCGTGAGAGAAGATGTGCAAAATCCCCACTTGCCCCAGTAGCACTACACGCCAGTTATTTTTCAGCTTCAGCAGGTTGTTGCAGACATTTCTTATTACTTTACAATTCATGGCAATCCATGTGCATGTGCATGTGTCAGAAATCACAGACACAATGTCTGGCTCATAAATAAGCGAACTTATAGCTGTTCCTTGGAAGGAGGTGCTCTGTGCCGGAGGAGGTGCCGCAATGTGTGAGCAATGCACGCTGGAGCAGGGATACCCCTGAGGGACTGGGTCCTGTGGAGGAACTTATGGTGGGGCAGGGACAGCCCTGAAGGGAATGCAGCCCATGAAGAATCCAGACTGGAGCACAAGAAATAA
>NW_010405521.1:0-5807 GCF_000710305.1 Buceros rhinoceros silvestris | reverse complement strand
AAGAAATAATGAAGAGGTGAGGAGCAATGGAGTAAAGAGTGAGAGGGGAAGAGCAGCAGGGGCAATTGACTGTGCACTGGCCTCAGCTGTCCATTGCCTCTCCAAGAGGTGTGAGAAGGCCTGCAGGTAAAGTGCTGCAAAAGCAAGGGAAGTTGAGACTGGGAAGTGGAGAAAGAGAGGGGTTGGACTGCAGTAAAACCTGAGAAACAAGGAGAAAAAGGTTTTTTTTTTCTAGCTAACTGTTTGACTCTGGTTTTTTTAATACCTGAGACCATAACTAAAATATATGTTAGTTGGCAATAAATGAAGCAATGTTAATGGAATCAAGACTGTTCTGCCCATGGCAACTGAAACAGTAATTCATTATACTATTCAAAACAAAACTATTTTTATCTGAAAGTTGGTGAAATTACGTATTGTAGCCAAACTGATTTACCTGTGCTTGGATATGCAAAGTCCATATTTTTTGTTCAGGTACCAATTGGTCCCGCATATAATGCCACTTGCAATGCCAGTTTACTTCCACTTGGTGCTACCAATAGTTTAATGTACTGTTGTGTATCTTGTTCATCTGATGTAAGTGAATAAATTAGAGATATACAGATGTTCTTCAGTATGATGTACTTCTTAACCAATGTATGAGAAAGAAGTCAATGTTTGAGAGAGAGAGACTATGAGGGTAGTAAAATCAATGAACTCTTTATTTAATTTAGCTTGCAGGATGACCATCAGCTGTTACTGCATCAAATCAAAAGCCAAAACAGACACACAGAGAAATGCAACAGGGTTTCCATAGGAACTGCAGTGAAGTGCATGATGTCAGAACTTTCTGTAAGTACAAAAATGGGGAACTGATACAAGAAAAATAAAACCCAACCAGACAGTCTTTTCTAATCAGGAAGTAAATTCTTCGCTTAGATATACTTTGAGAACCAAATCAGCTGGTAATTTCTAGAATTCGTAATTATTAGGTATCGGGCTGGAGAGGTTTATGTATTAATACATATGAAACAGAAGCAATACAATAGAGCAATTAGGATTAAAATCTGTATCGATCTTTACAGTAAATCTTACACATTGATGTGAATCTTACAGTACTGATGTAATTCCCTCTCTAATAATTGTAGCAAAACTAACTAGTTTGGAGCAAAAGTTGATTTAAAAGACACCTGAATATTTTGAAGAATGGAGAACAGGAATAGAGAAAGGTCTTAAGAAACTAAATTTTTTTTATATGGTTGCCTAAACCAACCACAGGTTATCAGGAATAGAGAACAGCAATTTTCATCTCAGTAATATTAATTACATGTTTTTTAGTTTATTCTTTTTGTTAATTTCAAATAGCTAACATGGCATGATTAAAGGCCTGCTAATTGCAGGTTTGTCTAAGTTCATTAAAAGTTTCATGATAGTCTTAGAGCTATTGGTTATAATAAACTTGTCAGTAGTTTTTTTAAAGTTTTTTTTTTTTAAATATGTAAAATCACAAGAAGTAAAAATTTCCCTTGCTAGTGGCTTCACTTATTTTTCTTTCCCTCTCACTCATAAGAGTGGAAAGTGGTTGCAATAGCAGACATTGAAGGCAATGTGCTGGTTAGTAAGAGTACAAGGAAACAAGATAATCCGTGGTGGTGGTGGCATATATCCCTTGTTATATTCTCTGCATGTGGTGAGGAGTTGATTCTTCTACCCCATTGGGCAGCTTGCCTGCTACTTGCTCACCTCTTCAGTGCAGTTAAATAACATTCTGAAATCTTGGCTTTAATGAAAAGCTTAGAATTTATTTTATCTTAACTTGACAGCTTTAGGGAATGTTTATAGCAGATGTATTACCTCTCTGATATACTGTCCCCTTTTAGATAGCTAGAACCTGAAGGAGATTAGTACTGTTTCTCCTCATACACAGCTGAAGGAGGGGGAAATCCTTGAAACCTGCAGACCACTAGAGCTCAGAAATTTTTATTTGTTCCCTTGGACCGTCATTTTGTAGTGCTGTACTTTAATCTACATAAAAGACAAATGCAACTAATCAAGACATAAAGCAGCTTTGTTATTGTACTACAAATCCAACAAAACAGTAAGTGGCAGAGAAGTTATTCCACATCTTTCATTCCTTTCTAGATTACAGAAAATAATTGAAAAATCCTTAGAGATCACCTAGTTCCAATCCCTCTGCCTCTAGTGGAAGGGACACCTTCCACTAGATCAGGTTGCTCAAAGCTCCATCCAACCTGTCCTTGTACACTTTCAGGGAGGAGGCATCCATAACTGCTCTGGGCAAACTGTAAAGAATTTCTTCCTGATATCTAATATCTACCTTCTTTCAGTTTAAAATTGATACCCGTCATCCTATCACCACACTCCATGATAGAGACTTCCTCCTTATCTCCCCTGTAGGCCTTCTTTAAGTGCTAGAAGTCCACTATAATTTATATACTGAGACTGGCCACATTTTTCATGTCTGCAATGATTTCACAAATGCATATCCTTTACGTGTTGCAGAAATATCCTACTAATTCCTTCTGTCTACATAAACAGGAATTATTTTACATTCTATCTTTAAGTTTCTCTGATATTCTTACTCTGTTTTAAGTAGCTGTTGTTTTCATAAACTGGAAGATCCCTATTCTGTGATGAGAGAATTAATCCCAGTTTGTGAAGCACTTTGAGGTGAAAGGAATTATTACAGAAACAGATGAAAGAGAAAACTGTATTTAGCTTCCCAACACTTTTAATCATAACAGACTCATGGGCTTTGAGAAGTGGTAGCATCTCGGTTACTTACCCCACAACTCAAAGATTTTGCAAGAAAAGTCAGCAGTTTAGAAAATTTCCTTTTCTTTCAAACTGCTTCATTTTTCTAAAAAATCATCCATACACACACTTCTTAGTAGCTTAATTCTTAAAAAAAAAATTGTAACATGTCAAAAAAAAGAGTAAATAATCACAAACATTTAAAGATAAAATCCTATTAGTGACAACAGAGTCAAAGTCAGAGATATATATGAAGTCTGACGGTTCCCAGAAGGCATGTAAAATTTGAGGGCTGTTGCTAAATTTTAAGTCAGATCTGGGAAAATGCCACCTCTATTCCTTGGTTAAACAGGGAATGGCACTCCTACTTATCTTGTAAGAAAACTTTCATCAACGCTTTATGTAGAGTTGATAGATCAGAACCACAGTCTTCCATTGGCTTCACCACTCACTCTTCACCTTCTACTGGTGAAATGCTAAAGGACCGAAAAGTCCGTTGTTTAACCTTGCCTCTAACTCACAGTCGAAAGCTGGTGAAAGAAGCACGAAACCAGAGTTTATTCTTGTAATTTTGCCCCTAGAATTGTTATGAAGCTATGTGAAATAAATACATTCTGAAAGTTTATTTAGAGCTGCATGTTTAAACACACAGCATTAGGACATGGCAGTTTAACAGAATTTTGGAAGTTTTCTTTCAGCTTCTGGAGTGTTTGCATCATATAACTGTAGGCTACCTAATCATGTATGATTTTCTCTTCATGCCTGCTGCTCCTGTATACACAGCCTGTTCTTCATGATTAAATATACATCAACATGTGGCATGTTGATGGCCACAAAATTATGGGAAAAGCTTTGCAAAAGGCTCATTAAGATCATCCTTTAGAACTTCATCCAAATGCAAATTCTGTGCTTTTGATCATTCCAGTGAACAGATTTACTGAAGTATAATACCAGTGTAGACTGGAGAGAATGAGGATATAAAACTTCAGGTATGAAATGAATCTGAAGGCCAGATCAAAATCTCTAAAGATCAGTCTTTATCACAAAAAAAAATTGGGAAAGTAACTGTTCTTTATAATAAAAACCAAAAAGGTCTAAAAATTACATAAAAAAAAAAGTCTGGTTACGTAAGCAGACTTACATCAGAGTCTTTCTTCCTAGACCTCCTGTCCCCCTTTCCTTGATATTTCCTATGAGATATCAGCAGTTCTCAGGGCAAGAGAGACACTCCAAAAAAACCCCACATTGATCTTCAGGGAACTGTTTCAGGAAAAGTACGCACATACATTGTAGACATATGTCTCAGGTCAGTGATTTTGTATCTCTTTGTTTTCATGTGATTAACAAAATTCCCGCATTAGGGCTTGGTGCTGTTTAGTTTAAAATCTTTCTCATTTTCAGTCTTTCTATATTGTGATTAAAGCTGTCCTTTAGAATGGAAACATAAACACTCTTTTCTGTTGTCATTTTTGCAGTTTGTGTTCAATGTTTGAATCTAATTTTTGCCGGCTTTTTAAAAATAAATGAATACTGCTGATGTGGGGCTTTTTGTACTAGAAAAATATCTTTGACATTTTTACTGCAATGAGTTACCTACAGAAGAAATTAATTCTTTTAATATCTTCAATATTTTTGCAAGAGCCCTTCAGTATTTTTTAGCCGATAGCACTTCCTAATATTCCGTATGTAACACTTCCCTTCAATGTGTTCCCATAGCAGGGGGTGGAATTTGTACTATGGTACCTGTTGGGCACCTCCGAGGCTAATGCAAAACTTGTGATGTTAAACTGCAGGTAGCCTGTGGTTATGGGAGAAAGTGAAACAAACGTGGGAAATTGTTGCTCCAGCATCTTTTTCCTTTTTTTAGATTGTTTTGATAAGTAATATATAATTTGCTGTAGACAGGCAGAAGACTATGTGAAAGGTTAATTACCTCTTTAAATCAATGTACTAATTCCCTGTGTACATAGAAAGCACAAAGTCAGACCCAATGTAATATGATTCTTAGAAAGAAATTTCTGGAACAATAATAGATATTGGAGGAAGGATTAGTATTACCTATCAAAAGTTAAACATATCTCATCTAGGCTATTTTGCTTATTTGGTTTCCTTTATAACCCCCGCAGAGACATAAACACCTGTCGTGACATGAGTTGGTATCTGCCCACACCTCTATTATCAGGGAGTTTAGTAAGCTGCTTTAAGCAAAATGCCTAACTTTTAGAAGGCTGAAGTTAGTGTGTAAAGAGTTCCAGCTGTTCAGCGTTTTGGCTGACATTTTAATGATAACCAGCTGGTAATTGCAGAGTTAGATGTTTTCGATTAGGTGTAGCTAACTGTTTTAAAAGTAGCAATTCCAATACATGATAAAAGTTTGTGATCAGTTTGAGGGAAATCTTAAAAGAGGTTGGCTTAAAATAAAGGGAACAGAAAAAATTACTCCAGATTTATGCTGGGTACAGGAGAAAAGAATCAACATATTGGCTGACTATGTTGAAATTGTCTATTGTTAATCACGAAATAAAGTCTTTAAAACTAGATAAAGATAAGGACATTCTGATTTATGGGTAACATTGTAAATGCTATTTCAATGGCCTACATTTTAACTGCTTGGTTTAAGTTTTAGATGAAAATTTGAATGATTTATGTGATTTTCAGTGATCTCTTAAGATTATTCAGTAGAAGTGGAGAATTGGTTTGATGTACTCATAAAACATTCCCAGTGATGTGTCTTTTAGCCCCAAGAGAAAATACAACCCTGACTGAAGATGATTTCCCCAGCACTTTACCTTACTTAAGGAGTCCTGGTCATATCATTCGGATGTTATGCCTGTTACTGAAGTTCTTCTGTGGGTTAAAACATGTCAATGTCACAGCTATAACTGTTAATTATAGTAGGTTTTCATAAATGGTAGATATTTTATTTGATAATCACTATCTAATGGTCTCCTTTTTTAGGTATTATACCACAGCTGAAAAATCTGATCATTGGATTGTTCGTTTGCTAACCGTGGTTTTTTTGCTCAGTTTGACAGTTTGAGGCAGTATTTTTC
>NW_010405520.1:1754-2053 GCF_000710305.1 Buceros rhinoceros silvestris | reverse complement strand
GCTGAATTGATCCCATTGCGTGATGGACACATCCGCTTCAAATGACCGGATCCCCCACAACTGTAACACTTGGGCCCCATTGTTAACTGAATATCTTGCAGCTGAGAGTTAATCTGTGTTAATTGACCCTGTAATGCCTGAGTGGCAGGTGTTTCCTTTTCTCGCATAGAAACATCCCTCAATAATTGTGCTAGGGTTCGGGTACCTAGGGAGACAATAATAGCCTTTGTCTGTGGATTGCATTGCAAACGCAAGGCTTCTAATAAGACAGCTTCTTTGGCAGACTCTCGTAGATTCGA
>NW_010405520.1:585-1105 GCF_000710305.1 Buceros rhinoceros silvestris | reverse complement strand
CGGCCTGTGGGCCCCAGCCGGTGTTTGGAATACCGGAAAAGCCTGTGGCTGGGGGCCATCTGGGACGAATCGCACTCCTTTCAAAGTACATTCCCGCGCCACTAAGTGGGAAGCCGAGGCCCTTCACCAGGTGTCAGAGCCTCAACCTGTTTGGTCATAATTATTGCTGATTGTTCTTGGATAGCTTTAGTCTGCTGACCGACTAGTTCTGCCAACTCCTGCAAGGCACGCCCTGCTGATGACTCAAGTTCAGCTATCGTCGCAGCCGGGGGCGACTTCATAGAGTCAGCGGTTTCCTGTTGCCCCCCCTGCTTACATCCGGCCCTACGAAGGGATTTCCAGACCGGCCCCGAGGCGGGGCCGGATCTGCCTCCTGTAGGGAGGCTGATGGTACCACCCTCTCTTTGGGCCGTGCCCCTGACTCCTCTTGGGCTCCACCCAGACTCTTAAGAGATGCCTCCCGCTGAGGTGTTTCTGAACGTGGAGGTGGAGTTACCACTTCCATCGAACCCACCTACTC
>NW_010405520.1:0-485 GCF_000710305.1 Buceros rhinoceros silvestris | reverse complement strand
TTCTGAACGTGGAGGTGGATTTACCACTTCCATCGAACCCACCTCCTCCATAACAATAGATAGGGGCTGGCTCAACCCAGCGGTCCTTTTATGGTCCGGTGTAAATTTCGCTGGCCTGATTGGCGAATCCTTCAGCGTCCGGGGACCGCCCTCCGCATTCCGCGGTCCCGGCGGAGTCGCCATCTTTGGGAGTTGTTCGGAATCTGTTTCTCCCTCCGCTATTCCTTTACTTTCCCCGGTGGCATGGTTACGTCTTCTCACTCTATTTTGCTCTCGGAGCCACTGTGAATCACTTTCTCGTTCCTCTAGCTCCTGTTTCTGGAGACGCTGCGCTAACCGCACATCTCCCTCATGTTGATGCCGCTCCTGCCGTGCCTGTAATTCTAGTTCGCGGAGTTCCCGTCTCTGGGCTCTCTGCGACCATTCCTGAGCCGTATCCCGTAGCTCATCAGCAAACCCCTTATACGGCGAGGGATGCACCCGGA
>NW_010405519.1:35562-35894 GCF_000710305.1 Buceros rhinoceros silvestris | reverse complement strand
TTCTAAGAGACAAGCATTTCAGCTTCATTTTTGCTTAGGGACCCAGAAGAGAAGGCAAGGAAAGAGCACCATGGTTTCCGTCCTTGGTACTCTCCTCCTTCAGGCTACCAGCCCTTTTGGCTCTTGTTCCAGTCTGTGAAACCTCAAAAGCTGAGCACTATACACCCATGAGCTGGGTCATTTCACAGGGGCACAAGCCTCATCTCCTCCTTCTGCTGCGTTTTTCTTCCCCCCTTCTCTGCTGCAGATGCAAACCTTTGCCCCATTGTGGCTGCCTTGCTTCAGGGGCTGAGGACAAGCATTGGGAACCAGGCTTGCACCCCTTTCGTCTT
>NW_010405519.1:28506-35456 GCF_000710305.1 Buceros rhinoceros silvestris | reverse complement strand
CAGGGTCTGAGGACAAGCATTGGCAACCAGGCTTGCACCCCTTACGTCTGGAGGAACTCAGGCAGTGTCGCCCACCCTCAGTGCCTGCTGCCTCAGAGACAGCCCAGAATAACCTGCCTGGCCTCTCCACTGCCAGCTGCAGGCAGGTCCAGGTCTCCCTGCAGACAACGTGGTCTCTCTGGGACATCTCAAACAGCGGCTTTGCACGAGTGGGAGCTCAGACACCCACCCACAAGTGAATATCTTTTGGAAAGCACTGGTTTCTTGAACCAAAACCTTTCTCAGGGCATGCTATTTTCACAGAAACTGGATGGGGCTCTCCTTACTTGGCCCTGAAGGTTATGTTACACCCAAGACTTCGCACAACTGCTAGCATTTGCATCCCAACTGGGGATCCCTCTCTTCATTGGCTCCCTCTCTTCACTTCCAAGAGACATTGGCACTCTTACCTTGGCTGAAATGAGGTATCTTCAGAGGTGCTAAACATGCAGTGCAGCTAGCAGGAGGACTCAACAGACAGATAACACTGAGGATCCCGGCCCAGAGGAGAATATGCAGCTCTCAGTGACAAGGAAGATGACCTCAACCAGCAGTGACAATCAGACATGTTGGAGAAGGTGTTTTGCCGGCGATATCTGGATGTCTCCCATAAACAAAAGTTAAAGGGATGTTCGTGGGTCCTAAAAGCTCTCTCAAGCTTAGAGGGCACCTAATACCTGAGTAGCTCTATTCCCAATACCACGATGCCACATGACGGTACCCAGCACAGCTGAGGGTGCCCACTATGGCTTGGACCTCCAGAGTGAGGCTGCAGGTCTGATGTCCCCAGCCAGAAAGCCCACAAAAGAGCAAAGATGACTTCTCCCTTCCCCAGCCCTTCCTCCTCACTCTGGAGACCAGCTCTGTGTCTGCCACGGCTGAGCAGGCAATGATGAAGAGGTTGTCACATCTGGCAGCAACTGGGATCAGTGCCCCACAGCTGGTGTGCTGGGCACAGCTCCGACCTTGGGAAAGCAGAGACCTGAGTTCACAGACCAGTCCTGGCTTCTCCCTTGGCTCTCATTTATTACTAATACAGGCGCAGTGGGGACTTTTTTTTTTTTTTTTTTTTTTTTTTGACAAGAGATTCTCATCCTTGATTCACATTGCTAAGGAAGATTCACCAGAAAGTCTGTGGCGAGATAAGAAAGGCAATATAACAGAGCCGGGGTTGTTAAAATGGATTTTTTTTTTTTTTTTTTTTTTTTTTTTTTTTTTTGTGCAGTAAATCATTAAAAAGAAAGGAAGGAAGGAAAAAAAAATCCTTTAGTAACAACTGCAAAAAAAGTGAGCAGGGGGAGGCAAGCATGCAAGCAACAGGCAGGCAGGTGGAGACCAGTTACAAAATGCTGACAGACCAGCTGGGAAATGGGACTGCGGCGAGGGTGAGGCTGTGCAGGGCTGGTGCAGGGCTGGTGCAGGGCTTGTCCAGAGCCAGCTGTCTGAGCAGAGAGTCCTCCTCGTGGGGCCCAGCACCAGGGACCACAGACACAGGTAGGCAGCCTGTCCAGACCATTGCAGCTTGCACGAGGAGACCTGAGCTCCCTGAGCCTAGCTGAAGGTACCTGGGGGGTAGGCAGCGTGACCTACCCAGGGCAGTGGGGTGAGCATCTCTGCATGGCGTTTGCAGTGGCTCCGCTTGCTCCCGCGGGGCCAAAGGGGGGGGGGGTGAAGGTACCTGGGGGGTAGGCAGCGTGACCTACCCAGGGCAGTGGGGTGAGCATCTCTGCATGGCGTTTGCAGTGGCTCGGCTTGCTCCAGCGGGCTCAAGGTGTGGTGGTGGGAGCCTCTGCCTGCCCATGGGATACCAAAGAAATATACCCAGGTCTATGCAGAAGACGATGCTCCTCCATTTGCAGCTGGCTCCTTGCACACAGCTACGTCTTGTCCACTGTTCCAGGGATTTAGCAAAGTCAATGCCCTGACAAGGGCTTGCTCGCTCAGTTGGCTTTTACAACCTCCACCTCCTTGGGACTGAGGATCGGGATCCAAATCAGCCAGCAACAGTCATTACCCTCTTTCTTGCTCCCTGCCAGCTTTATTTTATATTTTTTATCCCTCACTGTTAAAGCTTCCCTAACTAGTCATTAACCTCAGCCACAGGACACAACCATTAAACATGATTGTGGCCGTAACATGGTACATTGCTTGCCTCGCAGTAGAAAGAGTTTCCTCCAGCAAGGCATTAAGACCAGGATTCTCCTGCATGTGCCTCTAAATCAGCATCTGGCCCCGCAGACCATTTTGGAGGAGTGTGTTGGCACAGAAGGTAACGCGTTATGTGAGGAGTACATCTTTCTTGATTAAACACACAGGTGGAAAACCCGTCTTCAGTTCTCAGAGGAGAACAACCCGGGCCTTCAGCCCCCATACTCAGCTGTCTCCATGCCAGCACAGGCCACTGCCAAGGGGGTGATAAGTCCTTGTGCAGGGACTGTCCTCAAACTGCTCAGGACTTTCTCCATGCCCACAGCCAGTGCTGACCGCTTCTGCCAGGGTCCTGGAAATAGCAGCTTCTACAGGAGTCAGCCTTGTGAATGGGACCTGGAGAGGTCCACCATGCCACATGCCGTTTGTAGACACCGGCTGAAGGAGGGAAAACTGCTGTGGAGCTTTCAGCAGACATGGTTTTTGCTGCCTACCAGTCCACAAACCCCCTAGGCTGGACCTTCACAGTGCCTCCAGCAGTTCCATAAAGATTTTCCCCCCTTGTCCACCGTTCTTCCTGCAAACACACATGCAGAAACGAAAGCTCCATGAAAGCACCTATAGTGATGTTCGCAGTATGGACACTGTGGCAGTGGTCCTGAAACACAGACAAGGAGAAGCAGGCGTGGTCACTGCAACCATTCCTTCTTGCAGGGCCCTGTGCAAGCTGCTGTGGCAAGCAGCTGTCTGGGAATGTCCTACATTATCTGGGGAGCTTTCTTGCGAGGAAGACAAACCTCCTGTGTCTCAGTGCAGGAGACAACTCAGCACGTGACCACATGAAATGAAATCTCTGCAGATGCACCCCCAGGCTGACGGGGAGATGTTGCGATGGGTCATGCCCATTCCCATCCGTCAGAGGACCCGATGAGACATGACTGATCTAAGAGGAGCTGACAAAGGCTGAAGACCACTTCCCCTTCTGGGGACATGCCACCAGGCTAGGGGGGAAAGGCTTCCTTTTCACACATGGGGACTGTGTTATCCAGCAGCTCCCTTTTGCCAGCTCAGGGGTCCTACAGATGCAGCACCTGCCTCGTAGGCTTGGTACGAGCTCCCCTTCCACCTCGGTGACTCCAAGAGCACATCCTAAATTGAAAGTGGCATGACATGAATAGTCCCCCCTGCCGCTGGAAAGCAGGCTGGGGATCCCCTGGTGTTCCTTGTTATACATCGATGCCCACGGGAGAAGCGCAGCCCTGCGGTTGACAGGTTTTAATGAAGACCTTTGATGTTCAACGGAAGCGATGGCTGTTTGGTAAGGTCGGTTGAGTTAGGAAAAAGGGCAGGCTGAAGCCGGCTGAGCTAAGCCCGTTACACTGGCAGAGCCCCATCTGGAGCACTTAACCGCTGTCTGGTTTGAGCCAGGCAGGTTGGAGGTGGGCAGATGGGAGGGGTGTGTGGGGTGTGAGGGGGGTAGTTTCATGCCGAATGTCACGTGCCTCTCTGAGTCACCATCCCCTCACTCACCTGTGCCAGCATCATTGCCTGCAGGTCAAGGCCTGAAGTCCACTCTCGTTCCTTGTACCCTGGGGCTGAACCCACACATCTTTTACAGCAGATATGGAAATCCCAGTTTTTAACTGGGGAGGCTTTAACAAATAAGAAATCTCTTTAAGATGTACCTGGGAATGGCTGTTAGTGACCCCAAAGCTTCAACTTCTCAGCTGGGGTCATTTCCACGGTCAGGGAAGCACTTACTCTTCTGCAGCCCCCAGATGTGTCTCTGGCCAGTGAAACGGAGCAACCTCACCCACGCCAGTGGTTGAGCACACTTTGTCCAGGCCAGTGTCTGTGCTCCTACGAATATTCACGTCTCTTATGCAAACTGGAGCAGCTTCAGTGGGAAAGTGGAGAAACGACCTTGTTTTGCCCAGCTGTTTGTGGCAGATGAGAGGATTTTTCCTGGAGATGAGAGGGAAGAGGAACAATTCCTTTAAACAGGGTATTTTGCCTTTGCTTCCTCAGAGGATGGAAAGTAAGTCCATCCAGAAGTTTGAATGTGCAGGGGTAGAAACAGCCAGATGGACCTTTCAGGAATTTGCCTTTTCCTCTGCCATAGGTATTTTTTCCTTAACAAAGGAAAGCTGACAAAGGACACAACAGCTTTTTTTGACAAGCTCCTGTGGTGACATATTTCAGATTTTTCCCCTGACAGAGTGTGGTTTTCCTACCAATCACATCCCCGTGTCCTTCCTAAGCGCTTTTCCCCCCCCACTGTGTTATAAAGGCTGCTGATCAAGGCTGTGAGGGGAGTCTTGGTGAAAGGCCAGCTTGGTTTCAACGTGATGGCCCAAACTGCAGGCACTGCTCACCAGAAGAACAGGTTCTTCTTGGAAGCATTTGCAAACAGAGAAATATTTTTAGCAGAATGAGAGGAGCTGAGACTTCTCTGAGCAGGCCTCCAAGTGTGACCTGGTGAAGCCAGTGATAGTGGATTTGCATTTCCATAGCAGGAAAAAGAGAGGGCAGATGAAGATTTCCAAGGTGCTGATCTTTGTTGTTTCCTAAGAGGTGACATTAAGATTCTGCCCAAGTCCATCACATGGGCAGAGTCACTCCCCACCCACCCATCCTTACCAGATCCCTGGACTGAAACAGTCCACGCGAGACTCAGCCCCAGAGACAGCAAAGGACCTTGACTTTCCTTTTTAAACTGTACATTCCTCCAGCGACCAATTACTTTTCCTGCTCAAAAGGAGATTAGAATGTCCCCATTACACCTGCTGTCATTCATGCAGGGTTAGAGCACCCGTTTCCATGCAGACGTGTTTTATCTGTTCCCCTTTATGAATGACAGCAGCTGCTGCTCACCCAGACTCCGGGAGGAAGCAGGTTGGGATTTTCCTTTGAGTTAAAATCTACTGTCCAGAGACTGTCTGCATCTGGGGGAGTGACACGGACATCACAGCCACCTCTTCTGCCTGGTCACACACCCACAGCTCCAGGGAAAGGGCTGAACGCTGTAAAGAGCCCAGGGCACCCCTATGCTCCTACTGCCAACCTCATGGGGTGGAGGCAACGATGATCATTCGGCTTTCTGCATTGGGAAGCCACGTCAGGGTAAGCCTGCAGTAAAGCTCTCTCCAGGACCTTTCTGGAGGTTTCGTTACAGCATTAGGAGTTGTTTTAATCTAGTTCCCTAGAGAAGAGAGGCCTTTGACTGTAGTACCTGTCTGTGCATGCACATCTTAATCCTGGCATCCAAAAACTTCAAAACCTGTAGAGCAATTTTGGCTATTTGACTACAAGTCCTCAAAAATATTAAGTTGCTACCAGGTCATGAACTGGCGGGTGGGCTGGGGGAAGAGTGAGGCTCCCTCTCTGCACCTGCAGCACAAGCCCAGAGATGCCAGAGAACAGCAGAGAAGCCTCCTGGGTGAGAGACACAACTGCTCTGGAGATGTTTCAAGCAGAGCTGATAGCTTATGAGAGGTGGTGCTCCCTCTACAAGGCAAAAAGCCATGGGAAGGCTCCACGAGAGCTGAAGCTCGTACGAGCGGTTTGCTCGCCAAACTGTGAACTGGACTGGCTGCTCATGGTGCTTTGGGTCTGAGTCCTGCCAACTGGTCTCACAGGCTGGTGGAGGAGCTCTGGCTTCCTCTCTGCACTTTCTGGTGGCCAAATGATTCATGCCACAGGAGGGGAAATGCAAGAGTAAAGCATAAGTGAATGACCCTCTGCTGCAGGTCCTTTAATTCATTCTCCCTTTGGGAGAAAGCATTTTTGCACACTCTAATTAGATACTTCATCCTAATCGCAGCTATATGATTTTTTTCCTTTTTATCCCTTCTTTACATCTTTCAGCAAAATAGTGTAAAACCTGATGGACACTTTAAAAAAAAGAAGAACCAGTGTGACCCTGGAACAAGCCCCATATGGCTGAGACAGGACAGTTGCAAAATCCTGCTCATTACACGTGTTGTCTACACTGTGGTGCTCTCTCTGCTTGCTGCCTCCTCTGCCCTAGTTCCCAGACTTGGGCTACAATTATAGAATAACAGCAACTGAAGCTGTTATAAAAAAGATGGTCTTTTTCCATGGAAAAACATCTGAACAAAATAAACATTAAAAAAAAAGGCATTTTTCTTGGCAATATATTAATTTTTCTTTTCTTTCTTTTTTTTTTTTATTAAGAAAAGGAGAACAGAAAATGTTCCACCTTCCTCCCCCTCCTGCCCACCTGTTTTTGGAAGAAAGCAGAGAGGAAAGAGGAGGGGGAAACCCTACGTTTTTAAGCTTGTTGTTTTCAAAAGTACTAAAACGTTTCTACTAAAGCTGACATTTTCTGAGCAAATTATTTCACCTGTAAAGTCCCTTTGAGTTAAGGAACTGTGCCAGGGATGCAGCATGAGCTCTCGCACAGGGGTACATGACAAGTCATGAAGTGCTGCTGGTCAGGCTCATTTTGGGCTGCCAGTTATCCCAGTCCAGATTATGCTCTTAGAAAACTCGGTAAGTCAAAACACTGCATCAAAATATACATTTATGGTTTTTTCTCAGGGGACTGCCAGGAAGGCCTGTATTTAATCAGGAAAAGTTTTTGGCTGAAAGATTTGGAAGTCAAAACAACCTTATCAAGAAGGTCCAGAGGATGTAGTTACGTGGTCCGGAAATAAGGCAGAGCCTGGGAGGTCACAAAAAGCCCCCTGAGCCACACCGTTAGATCAGAGGATGCATAAAGGAAATGCAACAGCAAAAAA
>NW_010405519.1:28039-28393 GCF_000710305.1 Buceros rhinoceros silvestris | reverse complement strand
AAAAAAAAAAAAAAAAAAAAAAAAAGCTTGTTTTACAACAGGTTCTTGAATTGCTTAGCACCCATGTCTGACATTTCACACCTGAGCTCCAGCCCTCCCTCAGACGGAGGTAAAAGCCTGTCAGTGGGATCCTGAATGGCTGATAATCCTCCATTACCTCGAGCAGGTATCAAAGGGCTCGGCTGAGAGGGGAGCTGGCGTCCAGCCCAAAGGGAGGACACAGCGCCACGCTTTGATCAAGACTTCTGAAAAGCCTCTCAAAAAAGCCACCTCTTCACTGCTGCACATCTTGCAGGTGACAGTCTGGTGTCAGTACTGCTGCACACGTGCTGGTGGCTCCCAGTCCACGAGCTC
>NW_010405519.1:27477-27866 GCF_000710305.1 Buceros rhinoceros silvestris | reverse complement strand
GGTAGGAAACCTGTAGCTTGGAGTTGAACCGTACGGGAAGGTTCAATGCCCGTCTGGATGCAATATGAGCTGTGCTGACCACAGGAACAACCTGTGCTCCAGCCACGGTAAATACCCCCTGCTGATGGCATCGTCCTCGCAACTTCCTGACAGAGCCATCCCGAAACTTTGAAGGATGAAGCTCTTCCCTGCGATACTTCGGGTCCTGTTTTGTTTCCAAAACTGCAAAAAGTGTCATCAGTTCTTGTGAACACCGAGACTTTTTCCATTTCTCTGCTACATCAGTGTCTGGACAGCATAGAAAAAAAAACCTGAATCCCTCTGGAAAAGTAAAATGAGGGGAGAGGAGAGGAGAGGAGAGGCGAGGAGCGGAGGGGGGAGGCGGCGGG
>NW_010405519.1:26098-27248 GCF_000710305.1 Buceros rhinoceros silvestris | reverse complement strand
TGACCACGACCGCTTTGCCTGCCGGTGGCCTGTGAGGGGCTGGATGCGCTGGTCAGCGCTGTCAGACGTGCTGCTGGCAGGAGGCAGGAGCCTGGTGCAGCTCTGCAGAAGGTGGCGTGGAGACAGGCTGTTGTAAGGCAGCAGGAGGAGGCTGAGGCAGGAGCAAAATGCCGGTGGGCACGAGGCTGTGGGGAAGGAGACTGTCTGGCACAGCTATACGCGAGAGCCCCAGGCAAGCTGAGACAGCAGAGCTCTGGGCTATCTTCAGGCTGAGCTGACAGAGGAGGGGTGCAAGGGTCACAGCCCCTGCCCTTGGTGCCTGAGGAGCTTGATCCTGTCTTCTGCAAGGTGTTGATGGGTACTTGGTTGTAGTCTCCAGTCACTTGGTTGGGGTATCTGAAGAAAAGAGAGATACATCATCCAACACCTCCCAGTATGATGTCACCACACTGCCTGTTGCCAGACTTTACACCAAACACAGCATTGCCATGCTCTGTGCCCACAAGACAGGGTGCTGAAAATTTTGCTTTGATTTTTACTGTATAACGTTAACTATGAATTTGCTTGAACATTCCCTGCTCTCACAATGCCAAGGACACGATTTCCCCTTGCCCTGCCAACAGAGAATGGATTTGGGTATAATCCTACCGCATGCCCTGATGCAAACCGCGGATCTGGAGGCTGCTTTGTTGCATCCCTGTGGTCACTCTGCAGACACCTGACCCTGCCGTTCTCAGCTCTGAAATGCTGCTCTTGTGCTGCCCCTGGTCTTTGCCGGACTGCTGCACCCTACGCATGGCCTGACGCAAGCCCAGAAGTGTTCGTGCTCAGGGGCAGTGTCACTGCGCTGCATTCATCAGCACTGAAGCGCCAGCACTCTTCCGTGGGGCTGGTTTTTAAAGGGATGCTTGGCTTTGTTTGGGTCAGATGTCCACAGTTTGGGTACACGCTGAATGACGCTCTGCCTGTCAGTGTCCCCTGCCTGCTCTGGGCAGGAAAAGACCTAACTCCAACATGGACATTTCTGGGGGTAAGAGTGAGTGCTAACAGAAGTGTGCTTTCAGAGACAAGAAAAATAATTAACTTTTTTGTATTCAGGGCACATGTGATCCCTTCCTACCGCCAGGACCTCCTGCTGCAGAGGCTGCTC
>NW_010405519.1:23208-25979 GCF_000710305.1 Buceros rhinoceros silvestris | reverse complement strand
TGCCCACCCGCCCCCTGCAGCAGCCTGCAATGCCAAAGCTCTGGTCCCTTGGCAGGTCCTGTGCAGGCTCCTGGGCAGTGTAGACATCCTAGCTGAGGGGTAAGAGAAATCTCTGGATAATGCCTGCCCTGGGATTTGGGACAGCTGGGTTTTTTCTCTGCTGTGCCCAAGATTTTCAGTCACTTAACCACTCAGCTCCTGGTCTGTAACATAGGGGTGCTGGTGTGCTGTTCTCTCTCTCCCTGGGGAGATGTGAGATGCTCAGGCAGCAGCACCATTGGAATAGCACAGGCACCTTGAGCAGTCTGGCATGAAGAGTCAACACGTGCCCAAAACCTTGGTCCTGCAGTGGGCTTGTAGGGTAAAATTCAGCCCCAACCATCTCAGAGATGATCTAGCTTGGGATGGAGATAATTTGATCCCCACAGTATGGTTTCTTCACATTTTCTGCTCGGGCTCTTGCTAACCCAAACTCAGGGCTCCTACCAGATGTCCTTTTAGCTGGTGGAGCTGTATTTCTCACGAAGTGGGGTGTGTGACTGCCTTGGTGTAACAGTCAGGAGGGGAATGAGCGGGCTTTTGCTGAACAAAGAGGCTATGTCTATGACCAAGAGCAGTTGTATGGCCAGATGGCACGACAGAGGCCAATAAACCAAACCCCCTTCTTCTCCCCTCTAAACCCTAACCAGGATAGCCTCAGCCATGCTGACAACTGGGACTGGTCCTGGCCCCATACCAGCCCTTGAAGAGCCCCCAAGCGCTATCTGAGAGAGGATGAAGCTGAGCCAAGGAGCCTGATGACCGTTTATCAACAGGGGCCATCGTGAATCAGTGCGTGGCTGGTGCCTGGGTTAGAGCAGTCTTGTGAAAGCTGCCTTAGAGACTTTGGGCTCCCCATTGGTGCCTGTCTTCTTATGACATAGAGGTCTCAAAGTGGGCACACCTGAGCACGAACCAAGCATTGGAGTCCTATGTTGATGCCCAGGACTTTGCAGGCCCGCGTGCAGTTCCCATGTCAGGAGTCAGCGGGATGCACTGGCAGCCACTTCCATAAACCACTCACAGCTTCCCCACCTTCTGGCTTAGGGCACAGAGCCCTGCGCTGCAGCTCCGGGTCCCTGCTGCTTTCTATGTTGCCTGCTCCCCTTTCTGCTTGGGGGGACTTCCTCATCCCCGCTCAGGACATCCAGCACAGGGTTTGGAGGGGCCGTCCAGGACCCCCTGGATGCACAGCCCGTGTGCAGATCGCCTGAATGTGTTCCAGCGTACCCCAAACACACCGAGTCTCTCAGGGCCTGGCACGTGCCCTTTGCTGGGGATTTCCTCTCCTACAGTGACCATTTTGTCCAGGTGAACCCTGGGTGGTCAAGGCCAGGAAAATCTGGATGGAGGGAAATCCAAACAGAGACAGACTGCTCTTGGGGTGCTTTGCAACCCCTCTGCACAGCTTGGAGGGGCACGTGCTGCAGCATAGCAAAGAACCAGGGACCTTGATGTCTCTCTTCGATCAGATACAGACAGTAGCCTGTCTGGTTACAGAGCACTTTCTTTGATTAAAAGCTAATAAATATTCATCCCTTTCCTCTCCCGCTGTCCCTCCCAAATCCCCAGAGACAAACCTTAGACAAGCAAAACTGGTTAATTTGTGATGTATTCCAGTGTGTTGCTCCAAAACACTTGGAATGGTGCCAAGTAACACCACGAGGCTGCAAGGGCTGTGGATCATCAGGAAAAGAGCCAATACTTTGCATTCACTTAAAACAAGACGTAGGTCATAAAGGACATGCTCGTTATTAATGGTGGGTGTTGGGAAGGGAAGCCTAAAGTGTACACAGATCCTTATCCCTCGCTAATGCTCCGAGAAATTGGCAAAGATACATCACTGCCTGCAGAGCAGGAGACAGAGAGGAATTGGGTGTTAAGGACTGCTTAGTTTCCTAGGAATACAGATGTACCATCAGCTGATGAAAACTACAGTGAGGAGCAAGGGACAAAGACATATCAGCGCTGAAGCTCATCTCCTTTTAAGGCAAGAAAAACTAAATTCCCCAGGAAAGAACAGGCTCAAATAGATGGAGCGATCCCAGCCAGCGTAAGAGTGCAGGGACCACTGAGCTGATGCTGCTGAAAGAGGCTACAAAACCAAGCCACTGCCAGTCTAGAGATCAGAGGAGCCAAGGCCCTATTCAGCAGAGAAACATTGCTGGAGAAAAGCAATCCTGGTGTTTGGAAAAGCATGGAATAGATTCAACAGTGTGCTGGCTTAGCACGGACCTCAGCCACAGCTCTGCAGAGCAAGTCCCTCTGAGGGCACTAGGCTGTAGGTGGTGAAGAGCCTCCCATCTCTGGACGGAAGGCTAGCCCAGAGCTATCTGTGCAGCTCCCGTAACCCTGTGTTTTCCCACCTCTTGGCCTAGAGTCTGAGTATAGAACAGTAATATCTTGGGGAAAGCTGCCTTCAGCCTCTGTGGGTAAGGAGTTCAGAGGTGATATCGCAATCCCAGCAGTAATAGTAATAAAGACAAACAACCATAGCAACAGTAATTAATAGTAATAAATAAATAATACATATTATAATAGTAATAAATATCTGTTATTATTATTACTTGGAGCCACATCCAAGCATGAGCATCCTCCTGCATCCTGGAAACATGCTGCTAGGACACCAGGCTTGGTCTCTGCCCTGGCTGAGCAGTGGTGTGTTATTCACTCACTTCTGCAGCCCACCAGCCCCACTGCCCTGCACAACAGTGGGCTGGCTGCATCGCACC
>NW_010405519.1:21211-23008 GCF_000710305.1 Buceros rhinoceros silvestris | reverse complement strand
CCGTGATCTCCGCACTGCTGAAGCACAAAGGAGCCTGTGTCTGCTGCCTGGCCCCATCGAAACCAAGCATTTGTATCTGTCCTTGGATACCAAGGCCTCAGGTCAGAGGCTGACAGCAGAAGTGGGTAGAAGCTGAAGCATTGCAATTTTGCAGCTTCTCTAATGGCATCCTCCAGCTTTGCGGGGGCTGTTGGGAGAACAAGAAACAAGCAGCTGAACGGCTGTATTTCAGCTGGCACAAGCATTGCGAAGCCCATGTCACAGGCCAGAGCTGAGATTTACTTGGCACAGTGGCATGGTGGGTCCTCAGGGAGCCCACAGCTGCTCTCTGATCCTCTACCCTGTCCAAGCCAGACCCTGCAGAGCCATTGACTGTCCCTGCCGAGAGGGAAGAATGGCTGGACAGGGAACCCCAGGCCAGCTTCATCTTAACACCCGCTCTGCGAAGCCCATGTCACAGGCCAGAGCTGAGATTTACTTGGCACAGTGGCATGGTGGGTCCTCAGGGAGCCCACAGCTGCTCTCTGATCCTCTACCCTGTCCAAGCCAGACCCTGCAGAGCCATTGACTGTCCCTGCCGAGAGGGAAGAATGGCTGGACAGGGCACCCCAGCCCAGCTTCATCTTAACACCAGCTCAGCTGATCAAAGCAATGGAGCAGGAAGAAAAGCAGTGGGAAATTGAGGATGCCCACCATGGTGGGGAAAACTCCTTCTGAAGGACCATATCCAAACACCCAGGTGGCACCAGAGAGCACAAAGACATCATGCACATCACCGAGCCTGGCCCTCGGTTTGCAGAGGTCTAGGTTCTGAGGTAAGAGCAGTAAGCTTTTCTTTAAAAAGAAAAAGACAAACCCTGCCCTTTTAGGCAGCTTCCTGCAGGAATAGGATGCTTGCAGTGATACCTACGTGAAGACTCCCATTCTCCAGTGCCTTCGTGTCCTCTTTGCCCACGTGCACTGAAAGAGGTCTCAAGCACAGCAACATTGCCGTGCTTTTCATGAACGCAGGTAGCTGGGTGGAGTAAAATACCTGTCTGTGCCTTTTACCTGTTCCCCACCCCAGGGAAGACCTCAGTTTAATCTCAGAGCTCAGGGGATGCACACGGATGAGAGACCCTTCCCACAAGCAAACCCCCCTGGGTGCCCACCATGAGCTGCAGGCAGCAGGGAGCAAGTCTTGCCTTGTTCTTGCACTTGCAGGAAACACCGTCAGTATGACCATGTGCATTGCTTGGGCAACAGATTGCACTAAGCCCTGACTGCCCCCACTCACACACACGGGGTGATCCTTTCTCCCCAGAAATGCATGGTCATGACATCATTTTGGGACTTAAAAGGGGGGAGAAAAACCCCCAAACTGGACATTTTTTGCTACTGTCAGTGTTCACTTTTTAAAACCATTTCTAAACTTTTTCTTCCCCTTCCTGTATGGGCTCAGAGTCAGATTTCAGCACTTTTAGACCTCTGGTAGCTTCAGCCCATGTCTCTTCACAGAGATGACCGACAGTGTGCTCCTCAGGTGGCTGGAGATGCTCTGCGTGTCACAGGCACTACTCAGGGCTGGGCCAGATTTTGTGCACCAGGCAGAGTCGGATACACTGGGAAATCTGCGCTTTCCAATTCCGCTGCGTCCTCCAGGTTGACAAAGTCCCTTAATCCTTCGCAGAACTCTCCTTCTAGGCAGAAGAAAACCTTGTTAACAACTTCAAGCAAACCAGTAAAGGCCCCTTTAGTGCTGCCAAAATGAGCTCATGCTTGACTTCATCTGCAAGGTCCTCTTGCCACAACAGTTCA
>NW_010405519.1:0-21132 GCF_000710305.1 Buceros rhinoceros silvestris | reverse complement strand
TTGCAACAACAGTCCAGCAGGAGATAAGAAGGAAAATCCTTCAGTAAATCTGGCTGGGTGGAGGAAAAGCTGGAAAAAAACAGCCGTACTGTATCATCTCCCAACTAACCTCTTTTTTGTGGAGTCTCTGTGTATACGTAGGAAGGTGTGTATGTATATATATACGTCACGTTGTGTTCCAGGCTGTTAGCAGGTCAGGTTTCTTCTTCACATGAGGAATATGCACCGTTTTCCTTAACAGAAAATATTGACATCAAGCACAAGCTAAAAAATGAAGCTTTTCATAGGGAAAAATAAATCTTGTACATGGAGAATTTGCTGAAATATTCCTTAATGCTCCCAGATTAATTTTTGTTTACTTTTGCTGTTTTGCAAGACTCCGGCAATGGCCCTTTTGTGCTCTGTGTTCAGAGGGTTAAGCTCCGTGAGCAGCATGGTTTAACGCAGGATCTTTAACGAGCTTGTTCAGGATTTGTAGCAGCACCAGAGCCCGACCTGCAGCAGCCATATGCAAATAAACTCTAAGAAGTACTGTCCAAAAGGCGACCTGCTTCCCCTAACGCCCAGATATTGAAGAAATGAGGACTTATGCCACCAGAGACACCCACCTTGGAGCACATCTTCTGAGACATTCCGTCAAGGAGTGGCTCCAGCACAGGCTCCAACGGGAAGCCTGGTCATTAAAAAATGACATTTCTGTGCCATATGATGAATGACAATTGAGATGAATGAGAGCCGGCAGCTCTCATCAAGACAGAGGACTCGTCCCATCAGAGCACTGATGTCAAGGGAAACAATCCCTTTGATTTAGTTTGAACCAGGCTTCAAACACAGGGACCACGGACAAGAGCTTTTTTTCCAGGGAGTCCTAGGCTCTTTTGTAGTGTGTCCTCAAAATGCTTCCACAAAGACATATCATGGCTTAACTCCTTTGAGAGTCTTTTCACTGCTCCAAGAGCAGGTACGTTCCAGGCAATCACAAGTCCTACAACTCCCTTTGCACCTGAATCAATAGTCTTCTTGAAGGTGGGTATTGCAGGTCAGGGCCTCCTGCTCAAAATCTATGTGTGCCTCGCTCCAGACCTGATGCATCCAAAAGGTCAGCGGCTTGATATAGATCCCAGCTAGGAAACACAGTAATTCCCCAAGTCCATGTTGCTTGGGAGATGAGGCAGAGCTGGGGTGAGTAGGAAACCAGCGTGGATAGGTTTCAGCTGTGATTATGTCTTTCTGAACACCTCACACGGGCCTCCCACCAGAGACAATGGGGGAAAAGGGTTCTTGCAAAGAGCATCTCACTTTCTTCTGCCTTGATGTTATTTTAGATAAGAAAAATCACACCCTGGGCCAGACCACCACGAAGAGAGAGCTGAGGAGACCAACTCCAAAGCAGAGCTTGTACCTACCTTATAGGTGACTACTGGACAACCTACCTCAAGCCCAGGCTGTATGGGTTCGGTCTCTGAGCTCTGGAAGTCCTTGTCCTGTTTCAGAAGCCTGTCAAGATTCACCACCAAAACAAAGAACCAGTTGATTCTCTTCTTGTGTTTTACTAGCACCCATCAAACTTGCTTTCATCCCAGCAGTTCCTCTTCATGAGCCTTCATACTGCACAGTGGCACCAAGCAACCAGCACACGGAATCACAGAATAATAAAATCACATAGGTTGGCAAAGATCTTTAGGATCATCAGGTCCAACTGCAAAACTAACACTGCCAAGTCTATCAAAATAAGTGATGGGGTGACCCTGCATCCTTCTCCAGGTGTCCTCTACAGGGCAGCAGTGACAACAGTAAAGATGAGGGTTACAGTTTTTACCGTGCTTCCTTTCTAGTAATACAAGTATTTCATCATGGACCCACCCAAGCTCCCAGCTGTGATCAAACAGCGCTGAACTACCACCAGGCACTCTAGATGCTGAGATGGTATAACCAGCCCTTGCCTCATGTCTCACACAGGACCATTCCGGCCACCCAAAGAGGAGGACACATAAAAGCTCTTGTAAGAGAGAAGGGAAAATCCAGCTGTGATAATTCCAGAGTGCCTGCAAAAAAACCCTGAAGCTGACGCAACAGGTGTATTTAAGAGCCTCTTAAGCAGTTATTTGACTTCTGCTTCCCTTCCATTGCAGCCGGAGGTGCCAGAGCCCATCACATGTGACAGCACGCAGAGCGGGTCTGCACTGTCCAAGGAAATCCCTTTATTGTCGATGTATCGCAGACCCCTTGGAGATTCAGCCAAGGAGAGATGTAGGAAGAGTTCTGCATTTTCTAAATTGCAGGGCAGCAGCCAAAAAATGCCCGTAGCCACCAAGGCTCCCAGTTACTTTGAACTGGAAAGCTTTCCCGCTTTGCACAGTCTCCCAAGCATGGCATGTGGCCTGATTATATAACCACACAGTAGATGCAAATTGCTTCAAAGGAGCTGTTGTGTTCCAGCAGGTACATAATAAGTTTATAGGATCAACTAATTACACCATTATTTAAGGGTCCAGAATGACTTTTAAAATGAACAGGCTGATCTTCTAGTGTATCAAACACATACTGTTTTGTTTGGGGATTTTTTAATACCTCATTATGAAGGAAACCTCCAGCCATTCTAGAGGGGATATAGATGTTAACACTAACTTAATACTGAGTTGGCATACATCATCTCTACCGACCTCAGCGGATCGGTTTAGAACCTGCAAAATACAAATACTGCACATAAGTCAATGCCTCAGAGTCCACGTTAACTGAGACTGGGGGACACAATCAAATGGGAATTACCACGGTTTAGGCAGCTACTGCCTGTTTTCCATCTTGTCTCATGCTGGTTTGAGCTCACATGTTCAACCTCACTGGTGGGAACAATAAAGGAACACACAGTGATGGGCTTTGCTGAAGGAGACTTCTGGTCTGTCACAGCAACTCAGTCATATCCAGCTGTGCCTTTAGCCCTTCTAGCCACAGAAGACATGGAAATAAAGGTGGGTTTTACCACAGCAAGCCTTACCTGGCATTGACCCTTGCTGCTAACCTCTTTCATGGGTGTTCTTTTGAAGGTTCTGGGTCTCACAGTCTAGAAAAATTCAGTTTCTGTTTAAAAAACAGCATCAGGGTCACACTCTCACAAAACATGGGCACCACTTCATCATGTTGCCTCAAGGATGGATGGCCAGGATGGAACACAGTCACATAGAAGGTCCAGGGAAGAGTCATAGCACTAGAGAGGATGTCAAAGTGGTCTACAGCAGTAGAAAGTTGAGCTGTCTGTCCTGGCAGTAAAGGAAGGTGAAATCAGGAATCACCCCACCAACCTCCACAAAGCTGCTATGCTATGAAGCTAGAATGATGGAGAGGACCCTCTAACTCAGGGTGTGCCACATATGTGCATTTTGTTAACATCTATTCACCCTTCAGAGAGCAGCTGGGATTCCCCAGCTGCGACAGGATGTCCATGGAGCTATAACTTTGTAAACTCAGCTCAGCATTTCAGGAAGAGATTTCTAATTTTATCCAGGCCATTCATCCACCCTTAATTTGCAATGAAAAAAGAAAGCTGTTGCAGGGCTATTATTAACTGTTGGCCAAGACAGAATGAACTCCAGGCTTGCTGACTCCCTCTTTGGTAAAGAGCAAGTGCACAGACAGCTGACAAGCTTCCCAAGCATTTCTGCTCCTGAACAAGGGTGTTTGATAGCCAAAGATCTGGAGAACCTTTATTTCACAGGTGTAGCTGCATTGTCCAGGCTCCATCTTGGCCAGCTGGGCTTGAAGACGTTTGGCCAGCCTGCAGGGCTTAGCCTTACTCCCCACTACACTCCCATAACTGCAGCACCACTCAGTGTCAAGCCCTTGCTCTGCTAAAAAGAGTGGGGCAAGTCCCCATCAGCTTATGTAATACACACATCTCCACTCCAGCACAGCAGTACCTCTGAACAATTACTGAGGAGACAATTTCTTGCAATACAGAAGTCCATATTCAAACCACTCAGTCAAGCACAAGAGTGTCCTGGGCCTTGGTACAAGACTAAGGAGGCAACGTGTTAGTCTACCCCAGCACTGGTTGCCAGATCAGAGGTGTGAAATGCCCTGCACTGGAGACCTAGAGCCAGTGGGAGAAGAGGACCATCATGTGCACCCTTGTATCCAGGTATGCCATGCCCATGAATCAGTCTGCCTATGACGCTGCTTGCAGAGGTGAGTAACAATAAGTCTTCAGCTGTAAGAAGTATTTTAATACAACAGGTAAAGTAACAAACAATAACAGAAAGAAATGACAAGAAATCCACATCTTAATTAGTGGAGCTGCACCCAGCATCTACCAAAGAACCTCATCTCAGAATTTCCCAGCAATCCCCTGCCAAGTGAGAGGGGAGACGAAACAGATCCCAGAAGAATATACCCTGGACATGAGAGTGTGTAAAGCTGTGAGACCTGGGGACTTCCATGGTAACTCCGTGCATAAACAGCTCCAAACAGCTTGAAGTAGCTGCTTTCCTCGCAAGGCCCATGAACAGAGTATCTCTGTAGCTTGGCCAACACAGCAAGCTCCAGCCAAACGTAAATAGCCTGCAGGGCTTTTTGGCACTTCGCGCTCTGTTTTGCATACAGCTGGTAATGTTTTAAAGGCCAGGCCCAGACATGGGTAATGCTTCCAAGAGCAGAGCAGGAAACACTGTGTGTGCAGAAAAGGGTCTCAGGAGAAAGCAGTGAGATCTTAAGACCTTTCATGTTTCTTTCTCCCTCCCCAAATCAGTGTGTTTCATTTTTACACTAAAAATTTCCAGCGCTCCAGGTAGGCTGCCTAGATGCATCCGCCACGTTCTGTGCGCTGAGCGCTCAGTAGGACAGGTATTAGCTTGGGTCCTGCCAACACAGACACAAGTGCTGTGTGTGGACAAGTCCTGCAGAGCGTATTCACGGCGTCTTTCCAGGGAGAATTTGCTGAAGCCAGCTGACCTGAGTTCAAGGTGTGAGAGATGGCATCGAGGGAGATCAGATTGTATCAAAGCATCTAGTGACACCCTTTGGGTCTTCCACAGTACCAACACCAAGGAAATGCCACGATAATTCCGATGGTCTGGGTATCTTTCAAGCTTTTGGAAGACATTAACAGGACCTAGGCTTTAGGATGGGCTGTCATGATGGAGGGAGGCAGTCTCTGCCTTGAACGCTACTAAATCCCTGCTCTCCAGGGGCTTGTCCTTGCTGGTGAGATGGGATTTCCCTCTTGAGAGGAGGCTGAGGAAGTGGGACTCCACTCTGTTGTTCAATTTATCACCTTAGCAGCACCACTCAGTGTATGAAAAGGAGAAATTTGGCTCTCCTGTCTGCTGGAGTAGAGGGATGGGGATGACAGGCAGAAGGATGGGGCAGAGCAGACCTACACTGAGCATGTAAGGCTGAAACAGGCAGTCGCAAAGGATTGATATTGCGGTAGAAATTGTATTATCCTTTGCTATCGTGTGTTTAAAAACACACTGTGCCAGCACAGGCATTTTGCCCACCTGGCACTCTCTTTCCAATCTCATTGTGTTTAAGCATGTTTGTATGTCAGGACCATCACGTCCTAGCGGGAGACTGTCCTTCTGTTAGCTGTCCCAGTCACTTGATTACTCAGGGCTGGAAGACGGGGGCTGGCTGAGTCAGCAGCAGCCCTAGAAGTCGGCAGCAAAAGGCACTATATGCCAATAACTCAGAAAAGGAAAGCGGAGACGACTTGGAGAGGGCTTATCACTACACCATCATGAAGTGGATTAGAAAGCCCTGGTTATCATCACGTGGTGTCCTTTGCTCTGTATCTTACAGATGTCTGTCCTTCCACAGGTAATTCACGTGTGGAAGGCCAGATCCCTGCCCTCCAGACAAAAGCTGGAAACAAAGGAAGGATCACTCTGCAGAGCAGCCCCCGAGTAAGGATGGGGGACTTTGTGCTGCTCTCTGGTGTTACAAAGGACCACACTTTCATGTCTTTGTGATGTGGCTGCACATTGTGGGCCAGCCAGGGAAGAGAGAAATGGGGGGAAACCAGATTTGGGTTCTGGAATGAAAACCATGCATTTGACCTCTCTGGCTGCGCACACAGTCTAAACCTCCGCGTTGGCTTTAAAGACGACAGTGAGGTCTTCTCCACACAGGGCTTAGTCCCCTTCCCTCTGACTAGCTTTGATATGTGTGCATCATGCAGAAACTCTGGGGCTGTCAGATAAGGAACCAAACTGTCCTTGGCCACAGGGACACAATGACATGCAAACTTGCAGTTGTCCAGTCTGCAAGTTGAAACACAAATGGCTTCTTTTCATCCTTGTTTCCAAACTAAAAAGGCTTCTGGACCTCCTGGATGAGCACCTATTCTCCTTACCCTTTCTTTTCCAAGTCAGACAAGGAAAAATTCCCACTCCTCCTCTTGCTCTCTACAGGGGGTTACAAAAACTAAATAGAGATTACCAGTCGCAGGAAAAGCCCCGTCTCTAAGATGCCCCCACCTCCTTCCTTGAGAGAGAGGGAGCGAGGGACAGGTGACAGCACAGATCTCAAGAGGACATTCTGGAAGAAGGGGAAGAAAACACCTTCTTATCCGGATTTCAGAACGGCCTCCTCCAGTCCCACCAAGTGATTGGCAAACACACAAATGTGTCTACATACGCGGTTGTACAGAGTAACTCTAGAACCTGTTAGCCAGATGCAGGGGAGGATCCTCACAGACAGCTAGAGGACATGAACAAAGGCAGGGGAGAAATTAATTTCCTGGAATCAATTTGTCCTTAATAATTTTGCAGCCCAAAGGGGTTGATTCTTACAACCAAACATGGTTGCTGGCAAGCCCAAAGAGTGTGAGAAGAGGTGATGGGTTTATTCAAAGGAAATGGGAGCTCTTAATGCAGGCAATTTTAAAATAAAACATCAATCACGAGATACTATTCCACAGGGAAACCAGAGACAGTGGTGCTCGTGTAACTGCCACCAGTCGATACTCACCTGCTCGTCATATATGGAAAGTCAAGCTGCGTGGCAGCTGTGACGGGGGGAAAGCGGAACCTCTCAGGCATGCAAGCTTGAATCAATAAACAAGTCCCTTGTTTACCAAAGCAGGTGCCTATGGGCCGCACCAGTTATGATCCAAGATCTCCGAGTCTGATGACCAGGTCATGTCCCAAACTGCCAGGAGTGGTTGGGCCTGCAGAGCCATTGGGCTTGGAGCTGGAGGAAGCCAGCATTTAGGTCTGTTTGGCCCTCGCTGATGCCAAAAAAGACTTTAGCCCAGATGTCTCCAGGGAGCTGCAGTGGAGATGCTGCTGCCCAGCATGAGCCGCAGCCTCAGAATCTGGCCCTTTGCTAGTCTGTGGGAATGAAGGCGGGATGGCCTTGCAAGACAAGCAAGCACAAATGGCTAACAAAGCAAGATAAATATGGGACATAAATACGTGATGGTGCAGGAGGCGGTACCATAAACTTACTTTATTGCCACTTGTCTGCAAAGGCCAGCATAACTCACGCTCTTTGCCTCGCTCTGTCATTCGTGAATAATGAGATTGCCTGAACACGTGCCAGTAAAACCCTCCTCATGCCTTGCACCAAGATGTGTGAACGCTATCTGGGGTACGGAAATAAAGGAGCAGGGATTCTTAATAATGCTGAAGCCCCTGCTCCCCATGTTCTGCACATCTGGGGCAGGGTTTACTGATGGCTGGTACAAGCTGATCTTTCATGTTAGTCCTGCTCTCTGACTTGGCCTCTGTGTTAGTCTTCAGGAGCCTCTCCAGGAGGGGTGCGCTACAGCTGGACCCAGCTCCTGCAGGCAGAGGACCGCGCTGTTTCATAAGCAGCTCACAGCAAGTGCAGCCCCTGCTCTGGGCTGAGCAGGTCAGAGCACAGTGCCATTACCCAAGGCATCCTGGGGCTGAATCCTGCCTCTCTGCAGGGTTAAAGCAGCTTTTGACTTGTTCTGGCTTGCAGCAAGTCATGCAGGCGTACTTGCAGAGCCAGGCTGTGCCTAGGGGAGCTAAGAAGGGCTTGACCTGTGCCTCCAGCAGGAGCAGGGATCTGCCTTGTGGTTTTAGAATCACTGAATCATTTAGGCTGGAAAAGATCTTTAAGATCGTTGAGTCCAACCATGAAATTAGCACAGTGATGTCCACCACTAAACCATGTCACTAAGTCTACATGCTTTTTAAATACCTCCAGGGATGGTGACCCAACCACTTCCCTGGGCAGCCTGTCCCAGGGCTTGACAACCATTCTGGTGAAGAAACTTTTCCTCGTGGTCAACCTAAACCTGCCCTGGTGCAACTTGAGGCCATTTTCTCAAGATGAGGGATGCATGTTGAACAGTCACCACCCAGTGCTTTGGATTCTGGTGGGGGAGAGGTTAACACTTACTACCCTTTTGCTGAACATCAGCCTTTTCTCACCTGCCTCAGAGGACCATGATTTCGGGTGGTGTCTCTCTGCCTCCCTGCTCTGGACAGCCACATCCCCCCTCCAGCCCTTGTGTAAGCAAACACCCACCAGGAGAAGTGACAGAGGAGGCATGTGTGGGGCTGACTGTGCCAGAGCCAGAGGGAAGGGAGCTGGATCAGGCTTGTGGGTATGCAAAGCCACAGAGAGAGGTTTCTGCTGCCTGTGGCAAGGTTGCACTCCCCAGCCCATCGCTCCAGCACGTGGATGTGCAGGCTCGCCAGAGCCCGCATCAACACAGCCTCTGCCTGCTGAAGGGAAAGCCACTTTCAGAGACTCCGAGCTTGAAACCTGAGCCCCACCAAGCAGCACTCATAGGAGGCAGTGCGAGGGTCATGCACTCCCTTGCCTCCTCCTCTCTGCCAAAGGGCAGAGCAAAAAAACCCAAAAAGACAGTGAAGTGGAGAATGTGGGTCATCGAAGAGAGCCAGAGCCTTTTTCCAGAGCCACAAGGGGAAATTGCTGTAACCCCATGTGCAGGACATCGGTGTACGCACAGGCAGAGAGCTGGTCTCCAGAGCTAATCCTCTTCCCTCCTGTTACAGACCAGCACTTTATGTCACTGTGGTCACAAGGAAAAAGGAAAGCAGATGGTTCTTGTTGCCTTCCCATTACTGGGTGACAGCAGCAATTCCGCAGCTTGCACGGGCTGCGATACCCGTGCTTTGCTGCACTGCTCCATCTGGGCTGAGAGCTGGAAGCTGTAAATCCAGGTACGCAGCAGTAGAGGTGAGGGGATAAAGCATGCCCATAACATTTCTCTGACAAGTAGTACCAACTGAGATACCACTTGATGAATGGCAGCAAAATCCCCAATGCAAGGTGACGGATTCTCCGTGGCTGCAAGCAGACTGGACTCTGCTGTCGCTGTGAGGGCTTTGGGACATCTGCCACTTCAGCAGCTACATGAGACGTTGTACCCAGCCCAAACCCTACTCCACTCTCAGCAAGACAGCACAGGTAGCTTTCGCTCCCAGTTCCCTCCAGCTAAGGAGAGCTGACTCTGTCATGAATCCACAAGCACAGAGATTATCAGTTTTAGTCCCTCCTTGGGCACTTTGCTGCTCTCCACCTCACAGCCACATAGGCAAGAAGGGAACAGGTAACTGCCTCATCTGCTTAGGGCGACCTCTCCAGGGCACAGCCTATAAGCAGTGCCAATTGCAATGGAAGCCTCAAAACGGTTTAATCTCTCTAGACAAGTGTATAACAAAATACAGTAGAGTGTTCAAAAGGTGGAGAAGCAGGACCATGATGTATATACCATATGCCAGGAAACAGGGCAGTAAGCTTGGATTATGTGCCGTAGAACTGGGTCCAACGTCAATGCTGAGCTCTGCCACTTCTCTTTCCCTCAAGAGGGGCTGGTGCCCAGGGGTGAGCTCAAGAGATACAGGAGAAAGATCATGTTCCAATTAAAGCCAAGCACCCCAGGGTTATTTTCAGGATGGTGGGACTGTTCTCCATCTCCTGGGACAGTCTCCAGCCAAATCAGGATATACAGCTCCCTGTAATAAATATTTGTTCTCATTTGCTGGGACATATACATAGATGTTGCAGCAGGAGCTGTAACAGAGAAAATAATTCTAGATACGGTTTGGGCTTTCCATTTCTCTTTGGTTTCCTGGAGACATCAGGAATTTCAAGAGATGAGGTACATCTCTAACATATCCTGGGGCTCTGCATGCTGAGCAACAGCCCTAAGAATTATTTGGGCTGTAAGAACTGAGATTGTCTTGGGCAGCTTCTCAGAACTAAAGTATTGCTTCTCAAAAAAACTTCCAAACCACTTGGAGTATCTCAAAACTGAAACACAGGTGCCTAAACCCCCTCAACTGGAGTAGATATAGGGTTGTGGGGTTTTTTGTTTTATTTTGTTTTCTACTTTGATATTTTTCAAATAGGATATAAATTGTGGGTTTAGTCAAAGATTTCTAAGGAGTTTATTGTGATTTTGGCCGAGGTTCCTGCTTTTGAGATTTTGTCAGCTCCCTACTGAGCAGGACTCCCTGGGGGTTCTCGCTGGCGAAGGGAAAGAATACATGGCAGAGCCCGCTGCTCGTGGCACACAGTCTGGTTGGGAATTCAGCCTGCAGAGTCGGGGAAGGAGCAAAATACAACCCTCCAAAGGCTACCACAGCTCCAGACTTGTCCAGATCTGTGCACCAAATGTGCACTTTGAGTAAGCGAGTCTTGTCAGAGGCAGATCTGCATTTGCAATGCTGCATTATGGTCCACGTTTCCCCCTTTCAGCTTCGTGTGCCACACAGGACTCATTGGCCTGACCCTTAATCCTCCATCTGGGTGACGCCAGCCTCTGGCACTGCCTGGACAGAGAGGTCCCACTAGCAGCCTGTTCTCACCTAGGTGCCATGACCCTGACCTAGCCATGTCACCACCACATACATGTTGTTCTTCTCAGAACCAACACAGAATTGTCCCAAACACTGGGGAGGAAGATTCCTGAGAGGTAAGTGAGTCCCATTTTTCAGCTGAAGTATTCAGTGCTCATCAGATGTGTTTGATGGAAGACAGGAACTCAGACAAAAACAATTGCTTCTCACAAACAAACAAACAAACAAACAACAACAACAACAAAAACCAAAACTGTTTTAACCTTGTTTCTGCTCAGAAAAGGCCTAGTGCCGTTTTGGGACTGTGGATGATGCTTAACCCAAGCATGCTGGAAAACCAGTCTGGCCTACACCAAGGAAAAAACCCGCACAATTGCAGTTGAGGGCTTTCCACCACCCATATGTCCCTTTCTGCAAGGGCCAGCCCCAGAACAGGAGAAGATCCCTGTGTTCTACAATACAGCCACACAGGCTGTATTGTAGAGTTCCCAGGCTGTGGTGATCCTGGAGACAGCCTGCACATGGCGAGAGGCTGTAATAAACACCACAGTCCCATTCGTGTCAGTGAAACCTTTCTCGAAGAAAGCAAGAAGAATCCAGAGGTGAAAGAAGAAATACCCAGACTAAGATGACATTTGGATCAGGTGCTGTTTTAGGTTCTGTTTGCAGGAGCTCTCGGCTGCGTTTAGATTCACCTATAAATACACCACCCAACACAGCACACGTCTTTCTGACCATGCAGCCACCTCGGCAAGGGTGCGTTGAAGAAAGTCTTAGCTGCCCACATAGAGGGTCTCATTGTCCCTTTGACGACATTTGGATGAGGTCTTACTGGAGGTTCCATTTTCTGGAGCAGAGATCTAGGCTGCATTATATGACACCCAGAGGGCCATATGAGGGATCTTTTGAAGAACATGGAAGTCCCTAGTGGAGTGTCATGAGCTGCTAAGCACTATCTAGAGGCTACAATAAGCTACCAAGCCTCCTCAGACCTCTTCTTTCCCTCCTTTCCCAGATCAGGACAAGCTTTGTGGAGGACTGAACTGACCTTGGACTTCTATCCCTTAGTCTTCCATTCTCACTATGTCCTTCCCTGCTCAAGGTACCAATCAACAGTGACAGTGTATAATTTAAACTAGGGGAAGAGTGACATTTCCTAAGCATTCAGACTTCCTGAGATTTGACACAGATGACAAACCTCATTAGAAGGAAGATCTGGGCTTGCTTGTGCATGACCCTAAAACAGTTTTGAGAGCTAGCCCACGAATGCTCTACATTTTCTAAGCTCATCCGAGGGCTGCCACTTGTACACATGCCTCTGCAGATGGTCTAACACCCTCTGGAGCCAAAAATAGCTCCTGCTGCAGCTGCAGGAAGTGCTATACAACCAGGAGCATACAGACTCACGTTGGCAGGGGGACAAGAGGTGGAATTGTTAGCAGGCAACACGCAGGAGTTACAGCAGGAGTTACAGCGCCTTGAGTCCTCAAATAGTCCCCAGTGGTATGACCGCCTCCCCCTCGGTGAGCTTCCAGGTCTGCTCAGGGAGCTGAGGTGTGTGAACAGCTAAAACAGGTATCAGCTCAGGCACTCAGGAGGATCTCTGCTGTGCTTCGTAGCGGATGATACTGGAGAATTACATCCTTTTGACAGACATTGAGTTGGACCTTCAAACCAAAAGCTGCCACTGCTACAGAAAATGCTACATGGGAAAAAAAGTCATCTGGCTTTTACCCTCTAGCTCTTTGCCTCCAACTCGACAGTAACTTGCCTTCCTGATAATATAGATTACATCAACACTGATGAGGAGCATGATGGAGCCTAACAAGGTCAGACAGCTGTAGAGCTGCTCCAGTGATGTTTAAACCACCCAGACCAACTTCGGGGAGTTGTGGTTTACTGCAGAGAACAGGGCCAACCCAAAACAAATGGGAATAAGGGAGGCCTGGCAATTTCCAGGCATCTTTTCCTATATCTGTATTTTTTTCCCATTCATTTATATGCATTTAAAGTCTGCAGCCCAAGAGGGAAATTCCTAGACATGCCTCTTACCCTTTAACACTTCCAAATGTAACCGCTATCTCCATGGTATTTTTGCCTGCTCAGGGTCACATCAGCAGCTGGAGTATATGGAGCTACACCTAGACATCCCACTGCAGATGCAGTCCAGAGCCCCTTCAATGGCAGAGAGCTTGGCCTGTAACAGGAAATTCACACAGACTGCATACCAACGGGGGAGCGTGGCTATTAAAAATTACCTGGAGTCCTTGATGGGATCTGCTGAGCCTACATTAGGTCAGACCCTCTAATGAATGGTTGCTGCCTTCAGAAAGGTTGACTGCAGTAACCAGCCTTGAGGACCCAGCTGCCACTTCCCAGCTGGTGGGAGAGGTTGTCAGAGATGGCCATCTCTAAAATGTCCATTCAGTTGGGATTTGTCCAAGCTGGGCTTCCAAAAATGCTGCTGTGCTCTCTTGGGGTTACAGCCACCAGAGAGATGATGCCGGCTGGCTCTCCGGTACTGCATTTGGCATTATTGTGATGTCTGGCTACAGTCCATTTCTAGTAACTCTTCAAGAAGGTTGTGGCCCTGATCAGATGTTAGAGTTGTTTAGGTGTTGGCTAGTGGAAGGAGGATTAGGAGTGGCCTTGGAAATGCTGCTTTTTAATCTCTCTTTCCTGTTACTGTGCCAGGTAGCCTTGGTGAAGACACTCATCTGTTCCATCTCATTCACAAGATGAAGACTGCACTACTTCATCATTCTAAGATGTTTCTTCTTTTGGTGGTGTCCTTGATTATTGTTGGTATTTTCCCTGTATCGTCAGGTAAAATGCTAAAACACTACAACTTGTGGAAAGGAGGACTGTGGTCTGCTTGGGTTTATAAGCTCTTGCATACTCAACAATTGGTGTAACTTAAATAAAAGATGGGGCTGGAAGGAGAATTCCAGCCTAATTACATATTACAATGGTGCTGTGCTGCTTCTGGGAGAGCAGCCAGGCATCTGGAAAGAGGTTCAACTCCCAGCAGAGGGGAGATGACAGGACAAAGGAGAGAAGGCTGGGGAATAAGTGGGACAGAAAATACAACTCGAGGAGGGTGGCACAGCTTCAGCCAAGAGATGGCAGCATTACCAATACCAGGCAGCACAGACTCAGCAGCCATGCAGCCAACCTCAGAGGTAGATCTGGGCCTTAGCAGTTTGAATACAGGTGCCTCAGGCAGCCCATTAACGTTGCTGAAAGCCTTGCACTGGGAGCACACACAATTCATAGCTGAGCTTCTCAATTGCCACGGGCCACCTTGGAGGTCATTTCAAAGAGTCAACCCAACACCGTGCCCAAGAGCTTCTGCTTTCTCTCCCATCAATGCCACAGCTTCTCACATTCCGTGAGACCTTGTCTGCACATCGCTCACTTCCAAGACACTGTTAAAATCATCTCCCAGCTTCTCCCCCTTGGACAAATCACCAATCTTCCTTGCACAGATTCCCAGGGCAGAGGTGGGACTACAGGAGCACCTTCCCCACATTTCCCCTACATCCACGAGGCTTCCCTGGCCGAGAGCAGCAGCTGGGAATGGTTAGCAGACGTTGAATTCGTGTCCCTTGCAGACAAGGGGCGATCTTCATTTCTTGGCATACAAAGCAGCAGAGGAGGGTGGCCTGGCAGCTGCTGTTTGAAAACACTGCTTAAGTGGCTGCGAGGAGCCAGATGGGCTTCAGCCCTGAAGACCTGAGTGCCCTATTTAGCCACAGAGGGGGCACACAGTGAGCAGATTTTGCATGCAGCCTGTCTCAATATTCTCCAGCTCTGCTTTGGAGGACTCCATCCAGGCTGGATCCACAGACCTGCCAACAAACTGCCGGAACAAGCTTGGGGAGCTGAACAGCGAGGAGCCAACCCATTTCACCAGCCTTTAGCTGGTAACAATCTTTCCCAAACCACGAACCCATGAGCAGAAGAGCAGAAAGGCTGCAGATTCCATCCTTAATCCTCCACGTTATTCGTACTACCCCTCTCCCCCAGCATTAGGAAGGGCAATGTTCCCTTATATGGTCAAGAGAAAGTGGAGAATATCTGCAATACATACTCACATCTGTGCTCAGCCGAGCCTGGCCGTGTGTCCCTGCGAATGCAGAGGCCGTAACTGCCAAGAGCTGTGGAGCAGAATGCCTCCACCCTGCTGTGAAAAGGCAGGCAAGGGGGATAAACAGATACGGGTGGAAACGTTGCAAAATGGATTGCATTAAGCAACGCTGCTCATGGGTTTATGGTATCTGATCTGGGATGTTTTCCCGTGCAATCCTGAAGCCCAGTGGGAAAAGGCAACTTGAAAATGTGAAAACAACAGTGAGAAAATGCTGGAAGGCCAAGTTCTGGAGCAGTAACTTAAACGGGGTGTGTAGACCCCCAAAGGATCCAGAAGTAATTCAGTCCTGCTTCCCAAGACAAATAGGTGCAGGTTTCCCCAACGAAATTCTCCAGCACCTTCTTGCCTGGTATGAAGGTCAAGGTTTTAAACTGGGAGGCTTAGAAGAAAGAAGGAGGGTTCAGGCAGTCTCTTCAGGGAAAAAGGGGCAAGGCTATTGGAAAGATCTTTCCAACGGATAGTATTAGGGCTATAAAGAGGGAGATGTTGCCACGTCTCCACTGATGGAGAAATAAATGCCATTTTGGAGTTTTAAATACCAATACGTGTGCCACCTCATGTACAAGAGCATGAGCTGTATGAAAGGTTGCCCAGACACCATTGGTCTAATGATAAAGTTCCTAACCATCTTGATTCCTTCCACCTAGATGTCCTGCTTTCTTTCAGAAAGGATCAGATGTTCAACAGGTGGGTTTAGTTTTTGGGGGACGCTTGTGTGCCCGTTAAGGAGAACTAAGCACGTTTTTAAGTGCAATCCCCAGGTCTGAGAGGCCAGACATATCCTCATCCTGATTGTCCCAAATCTCTTTTTTCTGATGGACATTCAGATTCTACCTGGGATAAGACAGTAGAGAAGAACGATCTGTCACTCACAGCTGACTGAAGAGGAAGCACACAGCTTCCGAGCCTGGCAGTGCTGCTCCCAAGCCCCCTCACCAACCCCAGCCTCGAGAAGCTATGGATGCTCTGGGTGGAGATGACAGCCTTTCTGTGTCAAGACCCATATATGAGGACCTAAACAGAGGCACTCTGATTTTCAGAGGTGCCAAACACCTTCAGTTTCTTTTTTCCCAATGGCTTTTGTTGCTCTTTTAAAAACACAATTCTTCAAAAAAATCTTTTAACATGTAACTAGTGTTTGGGGAAAACATGCCAGAACACAGCTTTATACACCAGAAAATGGCCTGATTTTCAGGAAAGACTTTTCCTCCCATATAGCAGTTCCTGCCAGACAGGCATCTTAAAAGCATCTTGATTCAACAGTCTTGTAAAAAAACCCCACCAGTCAGTAACCCAGCTAATGTCACTCAGCACTCACAAAACCCCCACTCTCTTTAGTTCCTAGAGACTGTGTGGCCCTAGGAAGACCTAAAGACCTTCTCTCGTGATGGAAAATACCCCAGTGCTTTGATTTTTCTCCTGAAGGTTGTATGAAGAGATGTTGCTGTGTGCTCTGTGCCCTTCTCCAGGTCAGCCCTGCTCTTGCTATAGACATTTTGCTGCTTTCTGCCATCTCCACGACCAAGCCATTCCTGTCCAGACACATGGAGGAAAAACTGCTTTCCCCGTGTTGAAACAGAGGTGATGGGGAAAAGATGCACAGGAAAAGTTGGGCACTGTCTAGTCGGGCTTTATTTATGAGTAGGTAACTAAGTGCAGCTGCAGTATTCCCTGCTCCCACAGCTGCCACGAGAGGTGAAACAGGTTTCCATTGCATGGATGTCCCTTAACTCCGTGCTCCTCTGGGGACAGCCTGTCTGGAAACAGCCTTACAGCATCTGTTGAAGGGGGACGAAGGAAGGAAAGCAGACACCAATGGAGAAAACTGCACCAGTCCCAAAACTGAGCTGGCATGGGAAGAGACCATCAAGACTACCTTTATATTATCAGTGTCGCTATTGTCACATCCAGGCCGTTGTCCAGACACCAGACATGGAGCTCTTGGATGTTGCAATGAATAAAGTACCTTATAGTGCCAGTATCATGAAGTTTTTGTGCACTTTAGGTCAGCCTGGATGTCAGGGGTCCTGTGGTCTGCACCTCCAGAGCACGGCTGGGATACAGCCAACAGCATGTTAACAACCTTCTCATGAAAAGAACACTAAGGAAGAATTTACCTGCATTAAATGGACATAGACAGGGTGGTTTCCCCACCGCTGGCTCCTTTCTTACCTGTTCTGCATCTTCCTTGGGGGTGGGGACACCAGATGTTTGATGCGCTCTCCCCATCCCCTCTGCTGCTGCACCCACTGGGCCACTGAGTATAAAATCTGTCCCTTCTGCCTTCACAGGCTTCCGCCTCCACAGGCTTCCGCCTCCTGTTTTTGAAAGCAATTTTTCCCCAGATCCATCAATTCTGCTATAGCCAGAGAGGATCCTAGCAATGCCATTTTGACATGTCTGTGTTTCTCACAGTGAATGAGCAAACGCAACAATGTATCTCCAAGCCAAGGTCTTCCGAGATCTCCTCTGAAAATCTATTCACAGATCCTGTGAATCACAGGAATGTGATTTAATTACTCTGTAGAAGGTCCTGGAAATCTTGCAAGGGTGAAGCTTCCTTCAGCTGAGCGTCTTGCAAGCACATATGCAGACAAGTTCGCTGCTTTAAAGACCTTCATCCAACCTTCTCCAGCTGATGGGCTGCAGAGGAGAGCAGTGCCTGCCGGAGGAAACGGTCCCCGAAAGTAAGGTGGAAGCGCCCTCTTGTGTCCCCGGAGAGACCAAGTGTGTTCGTCATCCGCAAACAGGTGAGAGACGCTGCCTGCAGACTCGGACAAGCCGGAAACCCATCGCTACCTAAAGGGCAGAGATGCGGAAACAGGGAGTTCTCCCAGAGCCATCGAGGTCCTGGGGAAAGCCCCATCTCTTGCTGTACATGCAGTGGGAAAGACCGTGCTCAGGCAGCATGGAAACCTGTGCTATCACACCGTCCGGAAAAACAGTGCACAGCCCACTACCCTTCACCATGGGGTCCTCAGGCAGGGAGTTGTGGGGAATAAATTGCCAGATGGAGGACAGCAGTGAGGGTATCTGGGAAAATAAACTGCATAGAAAGTTAAAATTAACTGAAAGGGTTTTTTAAGAAGCAAATTTTTGCCCTCCAGATCCTTTCCAGAATGGGATGTGGCTTAGGGCATCTTCCAAGAAGGCTTTTACACCCTGAACAAGCCAAGGTGTTTTGGTGCTTCCCACTCCCCAGATGTTTTCCCTGTGCTTGGCGTGGTGCTCCTCCAAGGATGAGGACATCAGGGAAGTGTACAGCACCACCAGCATCCACCCATGGAAAAGAACTCTCACCAAGGTGCCTTGTCCCTAGTTGCACATACCGAGCAGGACTCTTGAGCCTCAAGAGAAGAACCATCTCTTCGGTTCTGTCCACTCTGCTGCCCAGCTGTGGGTGAGATGCACCAGGGAGAGCAGGTGGTGGGTGCAGGTCTCTGTCTGGGGCCAGCAGGCAACTCTGGGCAGGTGGTTCAGGACAATCTCCACAGGAAAAAAAAAATAAAAAAGATCTACTTGGAATACAACTATTTGGAAAGAATAATCCAACAGCCACCCAAACCCACCATCCTCGATGGAGTGCCTTCTTTGGGCAGACAAACTCTCCCAATGCCCTTTGGGAGTCTCTGGAGTCCCAGGAGTCATGAATGTTTAGTCCTTCAGGATAAAGGGATTGCAGCAACCCATAGGGAAGAGAAATACTGATTATGGAAAGCACATGCAAACTGTTTGACAAACACTGTATTGAGAATATTTACCTTTGAAGACGTGAAGGCAAGACAGAGAACAGTGTGTAAACAAGGAGAGGAAGTTCAGAAATGCAGAGAGGTCACAAGCAAGGAGAGGGGAGAACAAGCAGGGGTTTGAGCCTCTGCAGCTGAGGGTTCATCCACGCAACATCTGTCCCCAGGTAATCCCGAGTACAGACGGGAAGAGTGACTAGCTGAGCAGACAGCAGCATCGCCAAACCTACCTCCCCCCGGCCCCGCCAGGTGAGATCTGTGCTCACTGACTCCTCTCCATCCCCAGCCTGCGGTTCCCACCGGGCTGTGTCTTGTCAGAGGCACGGTAAGCTCCGGAGGGCACATGCTGCGCTGCGCCTGCTGACACGCTCTGCTGTATGTCCCTGAGTTGCCGTAGACAGCTGACCTCTCTCCTGGTGGGGCTGTCCCCGGGGCTCCGGGCGTTTGACAGCTGTGGGATGAGCACAGGCAGCCTCGGAGTCCTTTAATACACCATTTCTCATGGCCAGGGATCAATTTCTGTGTTTTGAGCAAATGGCAGCACCACGGGCCAGGAGGTTTCAGGCTTCACAAAGCTTTCTCTTCACAGGAAAAGAAAAGCTAGAAGAGATCTCTCATGTTTACCTTTCCTGCCCTTCCAAGAGCAGCAGAAGCGCACCACTGTTAACAGTACTAGCAATGAACAGATCTCCCCTGGATCTCACCTTGGTACGCAAAGGTTTCCTCCTTAGTTGCACCTTTCCAAAGGGTCATGCAGACCTATTTCTCAGCAGCTGCATCAGGTTGGCAATGTGAAGACCTTCAAGATAAGCAGGTAGGACTGGAGAATACAGCTTCTCCGTGAGGACTTGCAGGCACTAACGTGTAATTAAACTGGTACCCAGACAGCACACCTATAGCCTGCGAGCCCTTACAGCCTGCAAAACACCAGCACACACCTGCACATTTCAACCTACAGCTCATCTGGTGTCTGATCTTGAAGGTCAAACCAGGCCCAGTGGGGGAAAAAAAAGCTGGTTTTCAGGCTAGCAAGAGCAGTTTGGAGTCCTGGCATGTGCAATACTGATGCACTTCTGCCCCATTTCCTGCCCCCTGCCCCAAAACCCTTTCCCTGCTCCTAACCACGTACCAGGAGGGAACTCAGCCCCGGGCCTGAGCAGAGGCAATGACAGCTGCCAAGTGCTCCAGCCAGCTGGAAAGGGGCTGAAGACGGAGCAGGGCTGTCTGGACTGGGCCCTGGGGAGGTGCCCCACCACCCCCCAGCACCGCTGGATCCTGATGCAGCCGTTATGCTCCAGATACGCAGAAGTCCAGACCTCCAGCTGAAAGCTATGGAGTGACACATTTTCCTCCGCTGAGAACTGGAGATGAATAAAGCCGGTCTTGCCGCTTGCATAGAGCGGGGTTTTAGGCAGCAGGGAATGGATGCAAGACTTGAGCTGCGTCTTGGCCCGTTGCCCACTCTGCTGAGCCCGAAGTGGGAAGCACCTCCCCCTCACCTAGATCTGTACTGGCTCGTTTCCCAAGACAGATCTTAACAGATTTCCCACACATCTGCTGCAAGGCTCGTGGCCGGGGCTGGCAGGCAGCAGCGCGTTCAGCCAGCTCCCCCGGAGCTGCCCTGCAGTGGTCCTTTCCTCTGAGTCAACCCTTACAGCTACCAGAGTTTGCAGGGCCAAGAGCTTCTAGCGCAGGCGCGGAGGACACCCTAATGTCACCAAATCCTTGCACATCTTCCAATCAACCCAAAAATACACTTCAAACTGTACCCGAGGGTGTATTTGCCAGGCAAGGAGAAGGCATAGATGCTGAGGGCTGTTGTTGCCTTTCTCCTCCCTCTAGCATCAGTCAGGGTGGTGCGTATTCTCCTGCTCATTTAAAAAAGGGGGGGAAAGTGGGAGCTGTTGCCCTGCGCTGTGGCTGCACCCAGCTCTGAGAGATGCCCACAGAGTACCACAGCACGGAATGTGCCTGCTGTGCAGTCTGCAGGCTCACACAATGCCCCACAGTGTCTCAGAGGCAGCCAGCAAATACTTCCTACTCCCAAGAAATGTATTTTTGCTGGTTTTAATTTTCAGAGATTCCCAGGGGGAAGAAAACCTTTTCAATGAGAAACTGAAGTTGGAACAATCTGTGGTTTCGCATTTTTCTGGGGAGGGTGGAAGAAACTTCCACCTCCAAACACTTTGATAAAGCCATCTCAAGCAATCCCCCCCTCTTCACAGGGAAAATCCTGTGAAAAACGTGTTCAGCCTGCAGGGACACTGCAGTCCTGTATGGTCAGAATAAGATGGTTCAAACACTAAAGACTGAAAAGACAAAGCCTTTCCTCGAGAAAAAGCACTGCGGGACAAGCAAAGTGCTCAGGGTGAGGAGTCACACAACCTTCAGCTGCGTGGGCTTATTCACATTCAAGACTCAAAGGTAGCTCTAGTTC
>NW_010405518.1:9951-16629 GCF_000710305.1 Buceros rhinoceros silvestris | reverse complement strand
TCCAACCAGATGATTGTATGATTCTATGAACGTATGTGAGCCTTTACACACTTTTTTTCTTTTTCCTGGAACGTAATTGCTGTTGGTCTCATCGCATTGCTGAGGCATGTTCTTAACCAGTTTGCAGTCAATATAGTCAAGCTGAAAATTAATTCTACTTTATTGTGAGACCATATCTACACAGAGGTGGAATAGAAACATATATGACAGAGACTTTTCCTGAGATGACATACCATGATTGGGAGACAAGAGAGAAAATAGAGAACTTTGTTCATTAAACATTTGGGTGATTATTTTTTTTTTTTTTAAAAAAACCCTCTTTTTTACCCACCTTTTGTTTTGGGACATCTGAAGTTCAGTCTTTTCAGCTTTGTTCCTCAATTATATACTTATATGCAAAGCAGAAAGGCAGTCTGGAAGAATATATAGAGATACTTATTATATGGGTAAGGATCTAATTGTTGTTGCAGAAAATACTATGCAAATGAAATGTAATATCAATATACATAGGCTTGGCGATAATATTGGTACAATCCTTTAAGAACAGTCATAAATGGCACAGATGAATAATACAGGCTGGGGCAATTAATGGATATCTGTGTACCATATCGAGTATCTATTTCCATTTCATCCCCTCCACGCAATTTGCAGCTCCGCTAAATTAAAAACATTATTTAGACCTTCTACACTCAATATACATCAGGTCTGGTTAAAAAGAGAATGCTTGCTGCTAAGCAAATAATCATGACAAAATTATGAAATACAACATTCTCAATTTATGTTCCGTGGCTCAGAAGCAGACTGGGGGCAAGTATGTTAGTACAAGTGATTATTGGGTTATCTACACAGAAGGAGAAATCTTAATTCATTAGAAAGAATGTAGACAAAGTGCTACTCAAAGAACAATGTTTAAGCTTTGTTTGGTAATTTTTCTAATTATTTTATTAGTTGCATAAATCAGTTTAACTTGTTTTTGTAAATGACAGCTTTCCTTCAGTGAAAGAAAAAAAGTTATTACGTTTTCTTTTGTATAGATTTCAGTTCTTCAGTTTCCACTTTTTAAATATATTTTTTCCCGTGTACCTAGTTTTGTCATGATAGACAGTCCTAAGAACTGCTTACTACCATTTTTATTCTGAATCTTTGAAGTAAATTGTTCCTTGGAAGATCCACAGCTCAGCCCTGTGTTTCAATGCTCAGAACATGACATATCTGGGTCACTAGAGGAATGCTGATGACTAAAAAAAAAGACTAATCTTGACATTTTACATCCCTTGCAAAAATTCCATGTTATTGGTTATTTGTGTTCAAATAAAAGAAAATAAAATTAGTTTGCCCAAAATCCTCAATTATTTATCTACAATCTTGTTACAGAGTTACCTTCTTGTAAATGATCTCTCTTTTTTTTTTAATTATAATTGCCTTTATGGAATTCTCTAGCTAACTGAGAAGTTGATTCTCAGTCCATTTTGGCAATATTACACAGTAATATATTCAGTAATGCATGTCAGAAAACATAACAGTTTGTTGTAGCAGACAAACAAGTAATGGAGCTCTGTGAAGATGTACGCTGTTTAGACTGATTGCTTATTTACACACAGATGCTTCTCAGATTTGTTTAAAGGAGATACCATTTTGGATTTTCTGAACTGACACACTATTGTTATGCTGTCATTCAGCAACTGAGTGAAGGTTGATGTGTCACTTAGGAAAATAAAAACAGATTTCTGAATCTTGCTGAAAAACAAGGCTGCGTTACTTTGATGGTCCAGGTGGCTCTGAGTTTTCCCTGCAGTATAAGTATATATTGAGTATTTTATCATTCAAATATGGATTTGGTATGATAGACACTGAATTGCAGGGCAGTATCACTATAAATATCTGAAATTACTGATTTATGTAAGTGTGCTTCTGTGTGCGTATGGCAGTTACATAATGTCAGTTGTGTGTTACTTGATTATTTGTCGATCAACAGGTGGTTTGTTGAAACACGGAAAATACCAGCCCTGTGCTGCTGATAATCAACAGTGATGTATGCTCCAAAAGTTAAGCTACTGATGATCAAAAAAACCTCAAAGCTTAGGAATTGCGTCTGCTATTGCTTTAGATCAGAAATGCAATTAGTTCCTTAATATGTCTGACAATGACTAGTATCTTAGTGGTTGTAGTAAAAATCCTTCAAAAAGCAGGCGTGAGACAGCTTTTTTGTCTTTTTTTTTTTTTTTTTTTTTTTTTTTTTTTTTTTTTTTGTAATTTGCTGTGATTTTAAAATACCATAAACTAAAGTAGGAGGTTTAGTCTCATTCAGAATATTTCATTTCAAATGCTACTATTTTTTATCTTTATAAATATCTATCTCAATCTGACTATGTCCTAAATCTCAATGATTTTGTGGCATTGAGTTCTACAGTTTAATTACATGCTACATAAAAACATTTCTTTTTATCTGTTTTTAATTTACTAACCTGTAATCTCGGAATGACGCAATAGCTATATTTGTATGAAACAGAGGAAGGATAGTAGTTTGATATCCAGCACTGAACTGTAACTGCAAACTATCCATTCCTCACATTCAACTGATTTTATGTATTTTTTCTTTTGAAAATCTGCCTCCTTTTACTCTCCTCTCAAATACTAAGTAGATTCAAGATCTTTGCCATTTATATATTGAGAATGAATATTTTACAGGGATGCTGCATTCACTGACTTATTTTTTTGTTTCATCCTCCACTTAGTAATGGTTTAATTCATAGTCCCGAATCAAAAGAACTTCAGTCACAGACCAGAAGAGTAAAAGTAAATTGGAAGAAATGTACTGATGGCATCAGGGTATATGATTCTGTAAACCTTCTATCTTAAAAAAGGGATAAGGCTGATAAACAGAACACATCAAAGATTAATATTTTGTCTCTTTTTACATGCTAGTGGAATAAACTTAAAAATTAACAGGCGAAGAAAGCTGCACCTGACACTGAAACAGCATGCCTATCAAACTAGAGCCTACAAGTATTTGCTAGCCTGGCTCTAATCTCTCAGTAGCTGGAAATACATCAACATGGTTGTGACTCTACTAGAAAACTGTATTCATTTCTCTCTGAAGAGAAAAAATATCTGTAATTTCCTTTGTGAAATCAAATACAGTTCAACAAACTTTCTCACACACAAAGTAATCTCAGGAGACCTCTGAGCTTAAATTCTAGTCAGCTAAGGAACTGTCTGCATCCACCACTCATAAATCCATTCTAAATTAATTGACTGAACAACTGACTGTCTTAATGTAATTAATGTCCTGTTATCTTTGGGAAGAGATTACTTTAAAATGAAAATTTAAAATAAACTATTATTTGGGGAATTTAGGTCAGTTTGTATTCAAATATTTTGGTCAGCTGATATACGTGATGATTCAAACATCTGTCTTTTAAAATAACAATACACTACGTAAAATTTAGGTAACCTGCAGCATTATTCCGTAAACCCAAGGAGTTTTTCAGAGTGAAGACATGTGCTTGCACTGAGGATTGTGCCCACTGAGGACATGTTAATGGTATTGCACAGTATCAGTTAAGCATTTTTGGCAAAGCTAATTCATTTTCATCTGTTTAGTAAGTGAGAAAAACAATAATGAACTGTAGCTTAGAGTTCATTTAAGGAATAGAGAAATACCAGAGCAGTGACTACTTTCTCTGTCTCCTAAAAAGCAGAACTAAAATATGTATGGAATAATCTCAGAAAGTATTATCATACAGACTCACAATCCAAACATCCACCCTCTGTTCCAGGGTGAACTTGTAAGTATGCAGGGAGAAACTGAGGATAAGAAAGTAGAGGAGGTGAAACAAAGAAAAAGGCAAAGTATATAATAATAGGTCTGTGACTGGGATATGCTTTGTCAGAGAAATATAGTAAAAAAAAAATCTTCCAGCTGGATACTTGATAAGCACAGTTGCATATGTGGAAAGACAAAGACTATCTGGTCTGATGATTAACTAAAGATGTATGAGGTAGCCAGAGTTGGAGAAAGAGGAGAAGTAAGGGAGCAATAAAGGGCCTAAGTGCAAAACAACAACTGAAGGAGATAGGATGTCTGAATTTTAACGGAATGGAAGAGGTCAGCAGATCCAATCCTGAAATATTAGAACCTACTGTAAGAAGTTAGAGTGCTCCTCCTTCATACTCAGAAAGCATTCCTATTGTTATGTTATTCTAGAATTTGTTATTTAGGCTTGTATTTATGAATTTCTAATTCTCAGCCCACATTTATTAACGGCTATAGATTCTTCCTATAACAATATCATTCATTTTCTTAAGCAGTTTTTCCCTCTCTCCCACTAAGGTAATTACAGAAAGTAACCCTATCAGTTCCTACCTTTCATTTTCTTAATGGAAATAAACATGTCATCTCTTTAAGTCAGCTCTTCTAAGAAAACCTTTCTATGCTCTGATCAACTTATTTTTAAATATTACAGGTTAAACTCAGTGTCTTGACAGTTTGTGCCCAGACTGTATGCAGGATTCTCGGTAGGACCTCATCTGCACCATGGGCAGCACTGCTGTACTTTCTTGTTGGAAACAGGCCATCAAAATATTTGTTGAGTTTCATGACTGTGTTGTAATACAGAATATTTATACATGGAAAATGGAAATACTTCTTAAGCATGGCAGACATCTAATATCTGTTCCCAGATGTGACATTGTATTTTCACTAGTTCTCAGGCCGCATGAAGTGCTGCCTAGTACATTCTTTACAGAAATCAATGACAGAGTATTAGATTGGGAAGTGCCAAAGGACCCATTTGCCGTCCAGATAATTCCTCTAGAGGAGTTACTACCTACAAAGAGCTAGCATTTGTGACATCTCTGAGAGGCTTCCAGGCCCCATGAACCCTACAGATTATCATTCACACCTGCTATTCCTTGTGGGGTCTAAAGATACAGCGACAAGGCAACTTAAAACCATGAAGAGACATGTGATGTCCTCCTCTACACTCCAAGTCAGAGTTAAGGGTACAGGAAGGAGGAAATTAATTGAACAGGTGAACGCCTGTCTGTGTGACTGGCGGCATACTTGAGGTTGTGGCTTCTATGATCATGAATCTACCTTTGAGAAGCTGAGTCTTTTGGGAGCTGACAGGATTCACCTGACCAAGTGGGGAAAAAAATGTCTTTGCCAACCAGCTGAACAGACTTATAAGGGCAGTTTTAAACTAGACCTACCAGGGAGAGAGAATGGAGTTTTAAGAAACAGGGAAGATTCAAGGAATGTTGATGTATTAGGAATCAACAGGGAATGATCTCTGAAATGCCTCAGAGGTATTAGGGCGTGTTTCTCTAAAAATGTGACAAGGACAATAACCTGTTGGACGTGACTCTATACCAATGCACACAGAATCAGTAAAGAACGTGAAGGGCTGGAAGTCACTGTGCAGTTAGAAAGCTATGATCTAATTGCTGTTGATGAATCCTGGAGAGCTTCAATTAATGGTTACAAACCGTTTACAGGCAAGGAAGGAGAGGCAGAGGTGGTGCCCATGCTGGAAAAATGGATGGATTAATTGCACTGAACTATCTTTGAAAAACAATGAACAGGTTGAGAGCTTATGGTTGAAAATTAGAGGACATGTCAACAAAGAACACCATATGATTGGTGTTTACTTCAGACTACCTGATCAAGAGGAGGATGTTGATGAAGATTTCTTCAACTACAGGAAGCACCACATCCACAGACTTCGATCCTGGTGAAAGATTTCAATCACTTTGACATCTACTGGAAAAGCAGCACAGCAAACTGTTAAGTAGTCCAGGAGATTCCTAGAGTACATTGAGGATGATTTCTTAATCCAAGTGATAGAAAGCCCCAAAAGAGCAGAAATGTTCCTGGACCTGTTGCTTACTGTCACCAGTTGGCACTGAGGTGGGACTAACCATGGGATAATTTCTCTCGCCAATCAGCCGCTTCCCTGTTTCAGGGGATAAGCATCAAGGAGAGATAAGAAGAATATGTAGGCAAGGCTTTAGCTATGTTTAGGAAACTAAAATGGTTTTAATAACAATAGAACAGTATTATATACAAAACCAAACAAGATATCACCAGGTATATATAGGATCAGGGGTCTGGTGCAGAGGATAAAAGGAACAAACACAATAGAAGAGAAAAAACTACCAGTCTGTGATAGCTGATGGCACACTGCTCAGACAGGGGTTGGGGCCCACCTGGCCAGGAAGCAGCAGCTGGAACATGCAGCAGCTGGAACACACAGCAGTAGCTGGGAAGACATCAGCGAGGAGCAGCACAGGGTACCCCCAGGACAGGAGCAGTTGCCCAGCAGCAGCTCAAACAATAGCAGCACTGATGGGCAAATTCCTCGCAGGCCAGGAGGAGCAGCTCATCTCCAACAGCAGACACACTTTCCCACAGTTTCCTTCCTGCTCCCCGGCTATTAAAGCAACAGAGTCCCACCAAAAAGTTCCCCAGCCAGTCAAATGCAGTGAGGTGCAGGGGAAGGAATACTTTAATTGACTTGCTTCTGTGTCCATCAAAGCAAAACAGGCTGTATTTCTCTCAACCCAGGACACTTACCAACACAGATGAATTAATTAGAGTGGTCTTGATTGGTAGCAACCTGGGCTGCAGTGATCACACCCTGGTGGAGTTCATGATCTTGAAGGATATGGGTCAGG
>NW_010405518.1:9499-9799 GCF_000710305.1 Buceros rhinoceros silvestris | reverse complement strand
AAGAGCAGACTCAAGATCCTGAATTTTAGGAGAGGAAACTTTCAGTTCTTTAAGAAATTTCTGGATGGGATCCCAAGGAAAGGTGTCCTTAGCTGATCAGAGCTCACACCTTTTTAAGGAAATCTTTTTTCAAGCACAAGTGCTCTCTATTACCATGTGTAAAGAAATCAGACTGAGGAAGGACCTCTTGGTCAAACTAAAGTGTAAGAAGGAAATGCAGAGTCAGTGGAACCAGGGACGTGTATCCTGGGATGCCCAGATGTGTATGGATGCTGCCCAGATGTGTAGGGGAAACATCAG
>NW_010405518.1:4163-9385 GCF_000710305.1 Buceros rhinoceros silvestris | reverse complement strand
ATCAGGTAAACTAAGGCACAGTTGGAACTAAATTTGTAAAGGAAGTCAAGAATATTAAGGGTATCTACACTGGTCAGAAAGGAAGATTAAAGAAAACATACCCCTCCTGAGAAATAGAATAGACAACTAGTGACAACTGACGTGGAAAAGAGTAAAAACTAACACGAAGAAGGTTGAGGTACTTAATTTTTATGCCTCAGTTTTCTCTTGTAATCACTCTTGCCAGGTCACTTAAGTCCCTGAACATCAGGCAGAGACTGAGGAAACCAAGCACCCCTCATCTTAAGAGGAGACTACGAGACCGCATGAGGAACCTAAACAAGTCCATGGGACCCAACAAGATGCATGCCAGGGTCCTGAAGGAATCAGCAGATGTAGTTCCAAAGCCACGGCCTATCATATTTGAAAAGCCACAGCAGCCAGGTGCAGTCCCTAGTGATTGAAGAAGGGGTTAAACCATACCCATTTCTGAAAAGGGTAAAAAGGAGGACCCTGGGGACTTCCGTCTAGTCAGGCTCACATCAGTGCCCAGTGAGATCATGGAACAGGTCCTTTTGGAAAATATGTCAAAACATATGGAAGAAAAGAAGAGGATGAGAGACAACCAACATGGCTTCACCAAGGACAAGTTGCACCTGACTCATCCAACGGCGTTCCACAATGGAGAAAATGCATTAGTGAAAAAAGGAAGAGCAATTGATATCATCTACCTGAAACTCTGTAAGGGCTTTGATACAGTCCCTCACAACATTTTTATCTCTAAATCAGAAGAGATAGAGATTTGATGGATGGACTATTCTATTGATAAGGAATTGGCTGGATGGCTGCATCCAAGGTGTTACATTCAATGGCTCCATGACTAAATGGAAACCAGTAATGAGTGATGCACCTCAAGGGTGTGTATTTGGATCAATACTTTTTAATATCTTCATTAATGACATAGTGGGAGTGAGCGCACTCTCAGCAAGTTTGCAAGTTTGCAGATGACACCAAGCTGTGTGATGCAGTTAGTTCACTAGAGGTTAGTTCACTGCATTTCGTCCAGAGGGACCTTGACAGGCTAAAGAGGTGGGCCCACAGGAACATTCTGAGGTTCAACAAGGCCAAATGCAAGGTCCTGCACCTGAGCTGGGGCAATCCCCAACATCAACACAGACTAGAGGATGAATTAATTGAGAACAGCCCTGCAAAGAGGGCCTTGGGGACACTGAAGGATGAAAAATTGGACATGAGCTGGCAATGTGTGCTTACACTCCAAAAAGTCAACCAGACTGCACAAAAAGAAGTATCATCATCACGTCAAGAGAGGTTATTCTCCTCATCAACTATGCTCTTGTGAGACCCCACCTGGATCAGGGGCCCCCAGTGCAAGAAAGATATGGACCTGGTCCAGAGCAGGTCCAGAGGAGGCCAAAAAAATGATTAGGGGGATAGAACACATCTCCTGTGAAGACAGGCTGAGAGAGTTGGGTTTGTTCATCCTGGAGCAGAGAAGGCTCTGATGAGACCTTATTCTGTCCTCTCAATACTTAAAGAGAAAATATAAGAGAAATGGAGAGAGATCTGTAGTGACAAAACAGGGAGCAATGATTTTAAACTGAAAGAGGGTAGATTTAGACTGGGTATAAGGAGGAAATTTTTTATGATGAGGGTGGGGAGACACTGGAAGAGGTTTTCCAGAGCAGCTGTGGGTGCTTCATCATTGGCTGTATTCCAAGTCAGACTGGATGGGGTTTATAGGACCTGACTTGGTGAGAGATGTCCCTGTCCATGCTAGCGGGCTGGGTTAGATGATCATTGAAGATCCCTTCCAACTCAGATGATTTTACGATTCTACGCAATCTGGCTCAGAGAATGACTGCTTGTATGTAAGTTCTTTGAAAAGCAATAGTTTTCTTCTTAAGACTATGCTTCTGGAGAAGGAAAAGATGATTTTCACTACTGAACACCAGAAATCCCTGAGATCTAAAATATCTGGCTTTTAATAATGGTCCATGTAACTTTGTCCAAGTCTGTGAAGCTTGTTGGTTCCTGCAGAGTTTACAGCTAAGTAGCACTAGCAGCTGAAGGAGCAAGAGTTCGCTCTAACAATGTTTTAAGCAGAATGTTCATAACTAAATTGACAATGTACTGTTCCAAATAAAATTTGTGACAGAGATTAGGACCAAATATAACTAGACCATTTTTATGAAAAAAAAAAAAAACAAACATATTCAAGTTTTACTGAGTGAAGATTACAGGGCAAATAAAAGTAAGCATGATTCGTTTTTTAATTCATTATTGTACATATTTTGAACGTAAAAAAGTGATGCTTTTATCTACAGTTTGCTATCACTAATTAAGTGAAGTCATTATTTTGTTATTCACAAAGCACTGCAGTATTCAAAGGCTAATCATAGTGGAATTATGAACTCTAATTGCAATTAATGGGGAAAAACCAAGTAAGTGTCATTATGATTGAGCTTTAAAGAAAGAACTGATCACTGTGCAAAATAGCTAATTTTGTTTGAGATCTAGTTAAACTAAAACCAGGGATTTTCACATTCATATAACTACAATTGTTAAATAAAAATTAAAATCTTGTGAAAATGTGGTTTTTTTATAATTTTACATTCCTGGTTACAGTATTTTTCTGAGTAGGAAAACATATATTCCACAAATTGCAACTTGTATTTGTGTTATATATTTAATAAATAAATAAGTACGTGTAAATGTAAAAAGTATGTCTATTTTAAGAAATTTAGGATAATTTTTTAAATACAAAATGCTCTAATCCTTACTTGTTTAGAGAAGTCAAAGTCAGAACTTGTTTTTTAATTCCTAGTGCATGCGACCTTTTCAGTAACAAAATACTACCTTCTCTGAATCTCTGTCCGTCTTGTTACTCCTATTAAGGTTCTTATTGTGCGAGGGCAAGTTTAGTAAATTTATTTCCACATATAACCAAGGCTGTGAACTTCATTGTTAAGTATAAGTATATTCATTATTAAGTAGGAGTTTGTGTATGTTTATCAGGACTAAAAATGTTAACATTTGAACTTTGGATTGCTGGATAATAATTTATTACTCAAATTCCATGACTGAAAACATTCTGTATCCTCACACATCAAAACATCTCAAAATATTAATTTCATAAGGATTCAGATTTTTTTGATGTTAATAATATAACTATATTTTACTGACCAATTTTGTTGACTTCTTGAATATTCGCTATTTTGATACTTCAGAATTGTCATGTCTCCACATCTGGAACTGGAAAAACAGAGGAACAGGATCATAAGTGAGAACATTGTAATCAAATTAACATTTTTCTAAGCCTTTTTCCAGCTTTTAATTGCTTTCTAATTAGTAAATAAAAATTCTTCCATTTACATGCCTTTTATACTCTTTGTGCAACAGCAGCAACAATAATAATCTACCTACTTTGTTCCTCCAGAACCCCACAACTCTCTTGCATGGAAACAATTACTGGTGAGACGATGGATGCAACAGTAAAATGTTAAGTAAAAATATACTAGTACGTCAAGAACTACTCTCATTTTCACTGTGAAAAATACATGTGGTATGACTTCTTTTGTTCAGCTTACCTTTCTCCTTTATTTCACAAGGTCACCGCACAAGCTACCTCTTTATCATGCATAATATTGTTTTGACTTCTGATAACCTTGAAAAGCTTAAATTAAATTCTTTTTAATTCCTTTTTTTTTTTAGTAGGGATATGTCAAATATTAAAGATAAGAATAACCTCAATTTGTTTTGCTTTTGATTTACACATATTCTGGTTTTATGTAAAAATCTTCTTTATACTGTTTATATATGAAAAACAACAACTAAGCAGCTTACTAATTAGATTACTTGAAAAAGAGGCAATTTTATAATTGTTTTTAATTTTTGATGCATTAACAAACCCAGAAACATTTTAATATTAGTTTTACGAAAAAATTGACCTTTCCTTTTTTTCTTATTCTCCCACTTTTCACTTACTATTTTTAAAAGGCTTGCAGTATCAGGATTGACAGAGTTTTCATGTTCTGCCTTACGGGAGAATTTGCTGTTGGTGTTGATGGGGTTGTCTCCTAACAGAAAAATATATTTTTTTTATTTTAGAGAATTCTTCCATAATGATAATAATAAGTTCTTTCTGAAAGGTTATTTATTTATTTATCCATTGTTTATGAGTTGACCACCTACAGGAGTTGAGAACGTGTATGAGTTCAGAAGAAGTTATCATTTGGCAAGTATTCACTGTGAGGAGCAGAGATTTGGACACGTACTACTGAATCTAAAACAGTGAGCTTGTGATTTGCAGAAGCACTGGAAGTCAGACTCCCCACTGAGTGATTTGTGGTATGTGATGTCTGTGTCCCTTTTAATATGTGTTATTACAAACATTGATCTATCTTGGGCCATTCCAAAATCTTGTGGTTAATTCAATGGGAATTTGTGATAAGTTAGTTTAATGTATCTGTGCAAGTTTTTATCACCTTGTAATTTAAAAATAGAAAGAGTTGAAACACAGGACAGAATTGTCCTTGTCTGACCAACAGAAATATGCCACTTTTCAGTTTCACAGGCTCTGTGATTGAGTAGTATTTACACTAATTCTTTTCTAAGCCAGCATGAACTTAACAGCTCCCAAGCATTCAGAAGTTTCTCTCCTTGTCCATAGTATTATCCCTTCTTCTATTGTCCTAAACACCAGCACTTAAGCAAATGTGCTGGGCTTGGCTGGGATAGAGTTAATTTTCCTCATAGTAGCTGATATGAGGCTGTATTTTGAATCTGAGCTGAAAACAGTGTTGATAGTACAGGGATGTTTTAGGTATTGCTGAGCAGGGCTTACACAGAGTCAAGGCCTTTCCTGCTTCTCATACCGCCTCACCAGCAAGTAGGCTGGGTGTGCACAAGGAATTGAAAGGGAACACTGCCAGGACAGCTGACCCCAACTGACCAAAGGGATATTCCATAACATATGGTGGCATGCTCAGCAATAAAACTAGGGGGGAGGTTGGCAGGAGCAGTTGTTGCTGGGGGACTGGCTGGACATCGGTTTGTTAGTGGTAAGAAATTTTTTCATTTGCATCACTTGTCTTTCTTGGGTTTTATTTCTCTCTCTTTGTTATTTTCCTTTTCATTACAAATTATTATTATTGATTATTATTATTAGTCTATTCTATTTAAATTACTAAACTGTTCTTAACTCACCAGTTTTCTCACTTTTA
>NW_010405518.1:0-4039 GCF_000710305.1 Buceros rhinoceros silvestris | reverse complement strand
CTTTCCCTATCCCACTGCAGGGGAGTGATTAAGTAGCTGCATGATGCTTAGTTGCTGTCTGGGGTTAAACCACAACAGAAAAAGCAGAAAATCAAATAATGTAGCACAGACAACGATAAAGGCATTTGCCATGAGGTAAGTATAAGTTCACTATAGCTATGTTCGTATGTGATAATGTCTCAAGGATCACCAACTCAATCATGTGTCTGAGATGTTACACTAGTAAGTTAAAGTTGCTGGGAATGTTGCTAGGTGCTAATCTTCAACTGATTATTCTAAAGATATAGAGAATTTGCTTTGGCATTCTTTCGATCTCTAACAATTAGATATCTCCCAAGCAACTACAGGTCAGGGGCAATTCCCAGTAAGCAGGTTTTGGGTGGCTCCTTTATTTAGGAGGCTAGGGTGAATCACCTTAGAAGGTTAAACCACCTTCTTTTTGATTAATGTTCTGTTAGAATGATGATCCTTTAAAATGGCTACATGTTGAATCAGGTTTGTACAGATCTATATCTCCCTGTTCCTACATATCACTGCCTTATTGGCTTTTATGATATATTTAGCAGCTGGCATTCAGCTTGCGGTGTTGATTTTTTAATTATTTAATTAAAGTACTAAGAATTCTATTGTTTTCCTGTGTTTATTCTGTGCTGAACTGCAGGTATTACACCTTACCATAGGAAATGCTGCATAGCACAAAAGTAATTGAGTGATAAATCCTAAAAAGGATTAGTCAGAAAGAGATTAAGATACCTTATCACTTTTTCTAAATAATAAATAGACTTGACTCTATGTTGCTTTTTCTCTCAATGGTAAAAGGAGGGAAATGGAAAATAAAACTGTAAAAGAAGAAACTCTTCTGCAGTTCATGTCTTTATAGCCTCCTGGAGAACATCCGATGCAGTGGGTGAATTATATCCTTTTATATCCAGTATATTTGGGGATGATCTGTGGTCCTGTAAGAGAAGCACTAAAATGTGTTTATTATTAGATAGTTTAGACCATTGGAACAGCCACAGAATTAGGAGCTAGAGACTCTTTAACTTTGTGATCTTTTACAAAATCCTTAATGACCCTCTGCTGACGTCAATAGAATTTAGTCTCTGGTGTTTACTGCCTCTTCTCTAAGAGAAGGATAATACTTAGCAACCTCAGAGGAATGGTATAGGATTAGTTATAGTTACATAGTGATGCAAAAGGCAAAGCATTCTATTGCCTTCACGAATACTGAAATTTGATGCTGTCAGCTTGTGGTATCTAGTTGAAGGTGGAAAGAGACCGCCCCTATTGTACCAGCAGTAATGTCCATTAAAGAGTACAGCATTTTGTGTGTGCTGAAGAAAAAAAAATAGGCTTCCACAGCAGTAGCTTAGCTCCTTTTTTGAGGAAATTTTATGTCCTATGAGCAGTTTGAGTAAGATGGTCATGGCAAAAGTCTGAACTATGTTAACTACTAGCTAGGGAGTACTGGTCACACACAAGAAAAATAAATAAATAAATCTGAGAGGTTCACAGATTTGTCACTGTTCTCAGACATTTCCATGGCAGACATACAACAAGTATATAGATAGAGATTAATTTATAGAATATTTAGTCTTTTTGAAACATTTTTTTAAAATTCTTTTGACTTTCTCTTTCTTATTTTTCCCTTTAGTAGTATTTAGATGTTAATGTGTTTTGGAAGAAAAAACTTGGAATTTGTAGGGAAACAAATTGCTTTAACATTATGCTTTGTGTTGGAAATTTGGTTAAGAAGAGGAAAGCAACACTGCAATAGGCAGCCAGTATGCCCTTGAGTTAAACTGTGGGAAAATTACCAGTATTTCTAACATCTAAAATAGTAATAGATTTTAATAGTGTCTCTACTGTCTCTGAAAAGATTTAAATAGGTTTAAAAAACTGACAACATTTATTTAATTCATCATCATTTACAGTATTCTGAAAGGATGCGAGTCAGGGATCAAGGGATTCCAGGAATGAGACACTCACAAAAGTACCATGATTTGGTTGGTTACTTAATTAGTTGAACTGGGTTGTAACTGGACAAAGCCGTAACCAAACGGAAAAGCAAATGGGTCTCCCTAGTTTAATTTCCAGCTTCCTTTACAGGACTGTACTACTTGTTTGTGTTCTCCATTGGGTTATTATTTACATTTCACTGTAGCTAGGAATAGATTTTTACCATTCATCTTCAACCCTTTAGGTATTCACCACTTCTCAAAAAGTAACTAGAGAAGAAACTGGAAATTTCTGGGACATTTAACTGCCAAAGACATTCCACTGGACAATTGAAGAAATCTGATCAAAAGAGTAACAATGAAGGTACTAGCATGCATGAGATATAACAAAGAAGCTTTTAGCATAGAGAGGAATGACAGAGTTTTGTCATAGTCTAAATAAAGAAATAGGAAAGGCTTCAACTAAATGTGAAGTGTAACTTGCCTACAGCTGACAAACGACATGTATTGCAGCATTCAACATATGTGAGATGCCGCCTTCATTGTCCATTAGTGAGGTAACTCTCCTCCACTGCGGAGGATAATCTGCAACCAGCGATTGCCTTCTGCATGTATTCTTTTTGTTTTACATTGTGTCCTGGGTTCAACATGGAGGAACCGGATGCTCCCATGTTGTCCAGGTAGTGAGAAAGGTTTATTCTTATCTTTCTAATATCAAAGTGCCAAAAGTAAGAACAAGGAATTACATTTCTGACCCTGAATCCTCCAATATATATTGGTAAATTTGCGTATCTAGGTTGACTTTATTACAACTATTCATGTAAGTAAAGCAAAATATCGAGGCTTACAGATCAACCCTAAGCTAGCGTTTTCTACATCATGCATTTTACTGAGAGACTAAAGGCATAGTGTAAGTCCCACAGTTGTATGCAAACAGAAAGACAGCATTATTACTCATGTGTTTTTTAATTTCCTTTCAAAATGATGTGAATACATTCACAAAGTAGTAATTGACAGAACTCAGTTTCATGCAGTCTTTAGTTGTTTTACCTACTTATCCAGTTCCAAATTCATTATCATCTCTCCCTATGTATTCATTAATGATATTTAACACTCATCAGATTTTCACCAGGCTGTCTAAACAGTTAAAAATATAAAAAAGCTACAGAAGCACTAATCCTAGTCACATCACACCTATAATGTGCTGCTGCACTGTTTTTTATGAGGCAATAACATAGTTCCAGTCTTGGAATAAAGTGTTCATCCTTCAGACTCATAGTTCGGAAACAAGATTATAACCTCATAAAATATCACAATAGTACTATTATCACTTAATTAGAAAACCAGACATTCTAGTGTACCTGTTTATTGTAGTTTTATTAGGCTTCTTCTCTAACTACTAGCTTTCCAGCATCAAAAAGTTGTCCACACTTGCTATAAAAGTGTTTCCAAAACTTGCTCTTTTTGAATTGTTTCATACCAGGGAGAAACCAGATTTTAAATACACAGAAATCTACAGAGATAACACATCTGGGACACCTGTTGAAAACAATAGGAGTTTAGTCTTGTGCAATTATACTGTCAATAATTATTTCTCCTTCATTTCATAGTGCCATGTGGCATTTAAGCCAGGGGACTCCAACTGAGTTTAATGGAAATCAGATGGCTAAAACCATTTGAAACTGAGACTTCTGAGAAAAATGTATAAAATACAAGATACATGGTAATCCTTTTACAAGCTCATTCACCTTTTCTACCTTTCTCATAAAGACGATTGTCATGATAATTCACAGTCCCGCCCCTTCTCTAGGGAGTTGCTCCTGAACAAAACAATGCTTTAATCAGGACCCAGTAAAATCACATTCAGTTCATGTTCACATTGCACAGGTATAAATTGCTACTCAAAATGCCATGCAATACAGATTCAGGGTAATAGCTTTTAAAAGGCACATAAAAATGGCAAAAGACGCCATCAATGTGAACAATATTATGGAAAATAAAGCTAATGTGATAAGGATAAATTGTTTATCCTGACTTTCATTCAAATATCTGTCGTCATCATCATCATCATGGCTTGGCTT
>NW_010405517.1:22981-24532 GCF_000710305.1 Buceros rhinoceros silvestris | reverse complement strand
TTCGCTCGTGAAGCCAAGCCATGATGATGAGATATAGATAACTATATAGACAATTCACTTAAAAGAGAGAGCTGATTGCGGGTGCTATTCTCTGGCTTAAGTAGTCTGCCACTGCAGTGGAATAGGAGGAATCAATTAGCAAATCCTGGAATGTCTTTGTATCTTTGCTGTAAGGCTTTAAGACCACTTTTATTACTCCTAGGTTACAGTGAATTGGTTCTCAGTGGTCCAGCAGTTTTATAGTAACCACATCCCATAACATGCCCCAGCACAACACAGAGCAGATCAGCCTTACACAGAGGGTTTGCTGTGCTAGCTGAAATATTTGCTCATTCACAACAAAGTCACAAGGAACTGTTCTACAGTCAGCATCTCAACAACAAATCACAACAGTGTTTTCACAGAGTCCATGTAACTGCATCAAATTTGGCCTAATATGAAAGACCATGAAACAGAGACAGGCTTCTACACCCATCACAAGCCTCTATAAATTAGATGTTGACCTTTCACTTCCACAACTTCAGAGACTGTTTTCTTTAAAGAAGCCTCAGCGGCTACTTTCTTTCTAAAGAAAATAAATGTTGGTTTAGTTCTGCTCCTGGGAGCTGCACACTGCAAAGGTGGAAATAGCTATTTCAGGTGACACTGAATGAAGCTGAAGAATTAAAATACCCTCTTTGGTAGGAAAATTTAGGTGATAGATGAAAACACATTTCTTGATCATGTCCTGCCCAGAAAGTCCATGCGAGTTCAGTAGGTTGATCCTAGTTTATTAAAACTGCAACTTGATTTTTAGGGACAAATGACTTAAAAACTGTCTCTCAGTTTGGGTCTGCAGTGACTCAGAAGCGCAAAACAAAGGAGACCGTCTGCTTTTTCCTTTCTTCATTGCTGTTTTACCGCTGCAGCTGCACAAAGCAAGTCTGTCCCATGGTGCTGGTTGATAGACATGGTTCACTCAGGTACAGTCCTGAAGATCTGACTTGTTTTGCAGTTCAGGTTGGAGCAGAAGACCCTGGGTATATTGCATTGGCACTCAGAAGAACAGGAAAGCATACGTGGGCTGACAGACCACCACACAGATATATGCTTCCAGACAGGGAAGAGAAGACCCCAAAAGCAGCCAGAAGCATACATAGGAGGTCAGACCCAGGATGACAGACATCAGCAGTGATGGTTAGGAAGAGCATTAGGCACATTCAGCTTGTAGAGTGGATGGGGCCCCTACAGCAGCAGAAATTTGCATCCCATCCTTTTATCCTTCTCCCCACATGCTGAAGAGATGCTATCCTAGAGTAGCTGTGAACCTATTACCATGCTCCAGCACTTAAAGAGACTGAAAAAATTAGTTACTTCCAAGAGCAGTGAGGCCAGAAAAAACACAGAGGTGCACCTTTTTAGCCAGGTAACCACTTCCTTCCCCATGAAAATAGGTATTGACATGTAGTTTCTCACAAGTCATGGTGGCAGTTAAGTCCCACACACCCTGTAGTTCACATCTCTTGAATGCTAGCCACTGTTATCAAATCCATCTGTCACACCATAGCATTG
>NW_010405517.1:0-22885 GCF_000710305.1 Buceros rhinoceros silvestris | reverse complement strand
AAGAGTGGCAAGCAGCCAAGGAACTTTCCCAGAGCTGTAACACAAGATATTCAGCAGTTCTAGTAAGAACCTCCTAACCCTCATCTAACTGGTGTGTTAAACCAATTAAAAAAATGTAAGGCTCAAAATAAACTTGAAATGTGAAGCCGTGATTTGTTTGGGTTTGTTTTTATCAATTCACTACACTGATCCCCTCGTCATTTGTGGGTTTCTCCTACATGGAGCAACAGAGACTTTAAAAGTGTGTGCCTGAGGCACCTCTTGGGGCAAGACAAAATATTTGCCTCCAACCTTGATGAAACTGAACCTGAAGATTGCTTTAGGGTGCTCTCCTGAGCATCAGCCTATGGTCATGAAAATCTGGCCACAGTTCTGCTGGTTGTTTCTATGCTCTCAGGTTTGCGTCTGCTTTGGTCCATAGGGTATGATGCTATGGGCAGTGACCTAGCTTGGGGCCAGAGGCATGATAATTGTATTAACAAATTGGCACAAGTGTAATGCCATGCTGACATGTCTAAGTTGCTTTCAGCACCCAAAGCAGTATCTTTTGATGGCTTTGTGCTATGCTATGTAGATAACAACAGCTTGCTTGGTGACTAATGGACATGATTCCTCTTTTCCAGCAACTGCTCCTCATTTTCTTTCTCTCCTCTTCTTAGGTTGGATATTTTTCTTCTTTCCAAGATGATTTAAAGCTAAAATTCCTCTTATGTAGGTAGGAGAGATTTAGCTGTGTGATAAGACAGTCCTCCATTCTTACTCATTCTTACTTCAGCCGCATGTGCACTGACTGTTGGATTGGCCCCACGACTCATGCATTACAAAAGGGTCTGTTCTGCAGGGTTTATTGGCTGCTACCTGCTGCTCTGCAGCCAACAGAAGTGGAAAACACAAGGCCAAACTCCATTCCTGGTGGAACCCCAGTAGATTTATGTAAAATGAAGATGCCTTGTAGGATGTTCTAAAATCCATGAAATGAAAGGCTGCTCTCTCTGCAGAAATACTTCAGCAATGACGATACTTTGTTAGTTAACTGCTCCTACTGCCATCTAAAGAAACATATGCACTGCAGTTTCTTTAGACTGTACGGTATGGAGGGCTCTTCTTTCAAAAAAACCTTCTATTGATCAGTCTCCTTAATGCAGAGTGCAGAGCAACTCTGTATTGGGTTTCCAAATCTTAATACCTTTACATTATTATCTCTATAATTTGATTAAGATACTGATGTATTTTCTTTAATGAAGAGGTAATAAAAAAAAAGTTTTTCTATTACATTTTAATGTTGGTAAATCCCTCAGATTAAAATACTGTTGATACTAATACAATACCACAGTTGTTCTCTAGCCTGTCTGTCCCCCATGGTCCTGTGCCTCAGGAACTGTCTCAGTGTGTCTTTCTTGTCATTAATTTGTCAAAAATGTCTTTATTTCAAGGCTTAAGAAAGTTTCTTAAGGAAAAAATCTTTCTCAGAGGAGTAGTTAATTTGATCTTTTATCTTAAGCCAATGTTTTTCATTTAGTTTTCTAAGCAAATAAAAGGCCAATTAACACTTATAAAGTAATGAAACAGTCTCCATGTGTTTTCCTTGAAATCTCTAAGGTATCATTGAACGTGATTACGCAGTAACATTGTTAATTTCATTTGCAGCTCTCTAGACCCTATTTGAAATGCTCCTTAAGATACATCTTTAATTCCCATGTTTGGGAAATAATATTCTATTTTAGCACTAAAGTATAACACAAGAAGATTATCACACAAAGCCCAGTCATAATTAATTTTTCCACTCAACATAGAAATGGAATATTATTCCAATTTTATTATCAATCACAATTCCATTACCAGATACTTTAAGAGACACACCTGTTAATTAAAAATAAACACTACCCTTGAAAGCTGAAACTAGATCGTATTTTCTCCTTTTTTTCATGTATTCAAAATTAAATGTTCCCTAGAAGGAACAGCCACATGATCCTTTAGTGATATCCGCACCTCTTAGAGAGGGCTCCTCAGGTGCCTTTGCCACTTATGTTGCAGTTGATTCAAATCTAGATTGCCAAGGAAAATAACTTCTCTACCACGGAAAAAAACATCTCATGCTTCTACTTTCTTATATATTCTTTGAAGAACATCATCTGTTGGGGACAGGATGCCTATCGTTGGAATAATCAGTTATTTATATTTATACATATAGGTGACGTATAATTCTTGCGCCAGTCATCCAGTGCTAATAGCAGGTAATCACTGACTGCTGCACTTTTCTCTGCAGAGCTGACTGACTGCTTTGGTGGTATTACTAAGCAGAGTGTCTCCAAAGTTCTTCAAGTTTTATGTGTGCTGGTCCTCCTTTGACATATTAAATCTCTGACATCACTGGGGTTTCTATCCAAGACAATGGTCTCGTTGAAAACAGAGCTCTGGAATTTACATTTGGATTGTGCATGGTTGACTGGACAACTTCAACCATTGCAGAAATAATTTATGTATACAACCTGCAAATGTTGTAAATGAGAAACTGGAATAAAATTGATATTGTAGCAGGAATTTGAGAAGGTTCATCAAGATGTCTGTCAGCAGTCTCATTCTCTCTAATTCCTTTATTAAAACCAGCTTTTAGTAGTCTATTATATGAGATCATTTAGGTTGAAATACAACCCACATTCACCCTGTGGCCAGAGAATCTCCAGGAGTAGCAGAAATTGTACTATTCCGCTTTGGAGAGGGAGAATCTGTGAAAGGGTAAGGTAGCTTAAAGAAATCCACAGCTTCCTTTCGAACTCCATAGCCATGTCACATGAAGATGTTTTTTATAAGCATGTGCTCTGACTACGCTGTCAATCAGTACACATCTCCCCTTTGGGTAGGAGGGGAAAGATTTAAACTTAGAAGTTTCCCCCACCAAAGCTCTTTACTCTTTCTTTACATGATAGGATGGATTTTATCCTCAGATGATAACTAGCACTTAGTGTATTCATTTTCTGCCATCTGGGAATATAAATCCTTTCACACTGGCATTTGAGCAGCTTTTCAGTGTTTTACATCTTCAAGCATGTAAGAACTAATCCCATCCTCAATACACAGGCTTGAGTGCTGGATTATCTATGGCAATGGGAGAGGAAGAACTTCTCTCCTGGCAGGCTGGAGCATCTTGTTGGCTGGTGTTCACTTCCTGGCAGGAAGGTGAAGCAAAGATTTCTTGCAGCTTTGGCCTCTAATAGTGCTGCCATTCCCGATATCCTGAGGCAACTACATTCCAGATTTGAACTGGAAGGAAAATTCCTCCAGCACACATCCAAAGATAGGCCTGACTGTCAGTCACTGGATGGGTATGGGTTTCTAATGCTGCCACCTCTCCAAATGTGGCTTCAGCTGCTTTCTGGGTGGTGGCATTGGGCTATTCGTCATGCATGCTGACTGGCGAGCATCAAATGTTCAAGGAAACAAGTACTGATTTTTAAAACAGTTGTATACCGGCTGGAGCCCATCACTCTAGGAGGCTTTGGGCAGTCAGAGAAATAAAGAGATCATGTGGCGATGGGCCTGAAGATATTTTGGATGTAGTTGGTGACAAATCAGATACTGTTACATTCATTTTAGACTAAGTGCATTTTCGCTGGCTTCTGGCCTTCTGCCCCAGGTGCTGGGAAGACATACTATACTGACAACTGCCAGGAGCTGGGCCAGCTACAGTCAGGAGGTGGTGGCAAAAGGGAAAGGGATGCTTATGAGCAATTTCTAGTTGAGAAACTAGAAATAAGAAATTTCAGAAGACTAGCGAGTTATCCAGTTGGTTCAACAAAGAGAGGAACAAGAGAAGGAAAATCTGGCAAATTTCGGGTAAGAAACGGAGACACCATTCTCTCCTTCTCTTGAAACCAATTTGAGCAGGAGAACATGATCCCCAGAGGTCAAGGAAGCAATACAGTGGCGAGGGGAGGTGCAGGACTGGTCTGATAGATGTTAAGTCTCAGCTAATCTGTGAACCATTTTTTCTCATGATCAAGAACAATCAAGGTAGATCACAGCCATGCTCCCCCACCCTCCCAGCTGGGCCAAGCGCTGTCTTAGTGCAGCTGACAAGCTAGCCCTTAATCTTGTTTCTCTGGACAAACAGATGACAACCATGTATCATCCCTCCCAGTTGACTTTAACTTCTGGCATCATTTGTTTCCATTTCATTTTAAGGTCAGTATGAATTGTCTTGGACAATTCATTGGACAAAAATGACTTAATAATGACATTAATAAAACAAAAGAATGTTAATGTAATACTATAAACTCATCTTTTGGCAACCAGTCCAGCAAGAGGTCTTAGATCAGATTATTCCACAATTGCTTTTTATAAATATACCTAAATTTATGCTGAAATTCTCAGCATGAATTTTCAGATAGCACAGGCTGTCAGCAGTTCCTTGTAGTCTGTGGATTCATATCTTTCAAAAACTTCAGCGAGGTTTGCTGCATGGAACTCTCCAGTCTAAAGATTGTGATATAACTGATTGTTTTAATATAAATTTCTAGCAGAATGTTCCATGGAATGTTATGCCCTGAGAGAGCATATGAAAGTGGTACTTTGGGAGAGGTGTAGGAGGATCGGAATTCAAGACTCTATGACAAATGAAAAAAATGGGGTCCCACAGTCATAATAAAAATCATTCCCTGCAATGGAAAGTTCTGTCTACTCTTTGAAGCTGAGAGCAAGAGAAGAGAAGTAATATTTGATATCTAATCAATTGGAAGAAGTGGGACATTTTACATTCTGGTCAGAGAAAACAAGTATGTGAATCATCCTGCAAGAGAGCAGCATGAGGCAACTAATAGAAAAGAAAAGAAAAATAGTTCATGGGTAGAAGAAAATAGCTTAACTATAAACAATTATTCCTTAGGAGTACATGGGTTTCCTAGCCGGAAACATGGCAAATCATGTTTCGTCATGAGGCCATGAAGTAACTAGACAGCCCTCAGCATCATAAGGAGAAAACGAAGGCAAAAAAAAAAAAAGATGTGGGACACAACTCTTGAAGCAAAAAAAGCACGGCAGCACTTCAGTCAAGGCTAAGTAAGAACTTAGGGCCTGGAAGGGATTAATGAATGAACAATACAGGAAACAATTTTCCAGAGTTTTGCACATTGATTGGAATCTTATGTCTTTATGAAAACGAGCAAAAAGTGCTGCAGTTTTGCACAGATGTCTACCTGAGGAGCAAAGGCTAAGACAGTCAGGTCTTTCATCTCAATAGGTAGAGACAGGAACAGAAGAGTTCTGATGATATTCTACTAATGTCATGATACAAATTCTTTTCTTCCACGGAAGATTAAGTGCATTCTGTCAATTAACTTCTACCCTTCTCATAATAAGCAGTGAAAGACTTTTTTAACTAAGCCCAGCAGTAAATCAAAGACACGTGTATGCGGAGTAAAATTGCTTCTTTCCTTTTTACAGTTACAAAAAGACCATCTGATTCCAATGATAATCAGCCTCTCCACATGATCCCCATTAACTCAGTCCATGGAACACCTGAACAAAAGCCAAAGGAACTTGGACATGTTCCTCACTCTGTCTTTTCTTTGTTTTTTCAACTAAACATCTGTTTTCCCATGTTGACATATGAGCTCATAACTTGCAGAACAAAGACAACCTTGGCCTTCATGTAGCAGCATGTTTATGTAGGTAGCACTGGGCTTTCTGACACTTTCTAGGTATCAGTTCTACCCTTTAGCCTGTTGCCCAAATTCACTGCCTCTCTATAAGGAATGAGCAAGAGGCATTGAACGTTTCTTATGTAGGGTAAGATTTTCAAAACATAACCAGAAATTATGGCACAATTTAATGAATGATATTGGTTAAATACAGCTTTATAAGGAAAACATGATGGTGATTACTTCATGAATAGCAATGCTATGACCACCATCACAGATCATGTCTATTTAGCTGCACGACACCATAGCATTTTCAAAACAAATGGAGCACATGTGACCTATTCCAAAGCTCTTACATTTTAGGGACATGGTCCTATAAAAGTTTGCACTTTTCACAGATCATGAGAACCTCTTGCAACACCCAGTGTTAATTCTATGAGTGTAACATCTCAAAGGACTAGGGCCTCTTAAACAGAGAGCAATCCTACTGTATATAAGTTCATGGAATCCTGTGGAAGGTCTTCCATGTGAAAGTGTAAGTGAAGAGTATAAGTGAGTGCAAATCAAATAAGTGAATTTAGAAACAAGATGAAAGATTAAAGAGTTAGGGATTACAAAATGGAGTATGAAGGGGATTTGCTTTGGACTGTAATGCAGTTTGTGCTAGTCCTGCTGGTGTTGGCTTCTCTTTGTTTACATTACAAATGCTTCATACCAGAACACACTTCCTCCCCCTTACATATATGCCAAGTTTAAATGAAAGTGGATTCAATGTTAAGCACTGAAGTATTTTAAGACTTCAACAGTTTACAGCATTAAAGTTTTTCCTGCACTAATGCAATTAATACTATCTTTAGATTAGAGTTTACATAGAAACAGGTATCTTAATTTTATTACTTTGTTCTCAATTATATAAGGAAAAGATGGAGTATCAAGATCAAGAAACTGAAAGGTAGAGATGGACAAGATGATACACAACACAGAAGCTGTAGCAGGAGGATCTCAGAAATGGATGAGAGAACAAGTATCATTAGTAGGTTAGGAAGGTGAAGCAATAACAGTAGGATGCATGGATTTGTGGCCACCTGGGCAAGTTAAAACAGAAATGCTGAATGCAAAACACAGTTCTGTGTAGTACCCTCAGTAACGTAAACAGAGCTGTGGGCATCAGGAGTGCAGCTTCTGCCACCAGGCTGCTGTCAGAGACCATGAGAGGGCACCAGCTCCAGCATCAGTTCCAGAGAGTTGGAACTTCAGAAAGCTCCTCCAAACGCTGGTGGCATAGAAGTGGAGAGGACCTTGGGGCTCCAAATGTCTCTGTATTAATCAGAAAAAGTCCAAGTTTGAGAGCAGCAAATGTGGTTTCAGCAGATTTTGGGTTTATTCACGTTTCTTTGTGTTGTGATTCTTCATGAACAAATTGTTTTATCTTTTCCTAGCTCACTTCAAGGAGCCTGTAATTCCCATCACGGATTTCTGGAGATCCTCATTTCCATAACGTTTACTGTCTGAATGTTGAAGATTTAGCCACAATTACTAGTGTTTCAGTCACAAAAGACAGCCATAACTTCAAGCATTAGTCACCACCACCCCATCAGCTACAGCTACTCATATGTCTTTCCCACCCAAATGCCAGTTCTAGCTGACTCTGGTCCCATGGGAGCAGGGATTCTTAAATCAGATCTACGTACAGTAGAGGCAAAAGAATGCAGTTTGCTTCTATTTTTGTCAAGATGTGTTGCATCTGAGGTAAAAGCTGTGTGTTATCTATATGGGACATGCTGTGGAGGCTGGGGAAGTTCCCTACGTACAGGACAAATGGTCTCTCCTGGAGAATGACAGACCATGCTGTATCCTCCACAGGTTCAGCATCTGTGCAGCATATCTGGCCAGCTGATGCCAAACAGATCAAGAACGCCCTCCTCGCACATGTCCCAAACTCCTGGAGCTGTGTTTTTCATACCTCCTCTTGCACTGGCACTGGTGCTGGCACTGCACTGACACCCTCCACAATACCATAACGAACCAGGTTGGGGAGCTAAAGAAACAGTCAGCTATTAGCATTTTCCACTGCTGGTTTACTGCTAGGTTGGCTTCCTGGTCCCATTCCCACTGAGGGGGCAAGAGACATCCCACTGCAGTGGTGCTGAGTGTCTGCATCTCTTGGGGTGACCCCAGGCCACAAGACTATACAGAAACCTGCAGCGCTCTGGGAGCCTGCTTCTCCAGTCTCTCATTCTGCATACAGACTCATGCACCCCTCAGCACATCTCAAGGGTAAGACTAGCCCCAATCTAGAGAAAACTAGACAAAACTGTATGGTGACTGAGGGTAGCAGCTCCTCCCACTGGCAGCTCCTCCTACGCTGGAAGCCCCGTACTGTCCTTAGTCCACACCAGAAACCCTCATCAGGATGCTACAGAGTTACAGATTTTTGGGTGCTGTGCTGTTGCCTAGCCCTTCTGCAGGTTGTGATAGTTCTTACTTCCAGGTTTTTTCCCCTCCTCTATTTGTGCTTTCCAGACAGTAAAACACAACTTTTCAGTTTCCAAGATGCAGAAGGATATGGAAGTAGGAAGAGGCCCTAGTTCTCTCCCAGATAATCTGGTAGGGTCAGGAAGCACTTCCCAGCAGCAGTGTCAGAATTTTCTGCTGTGACAGAAACATGGAGCTTTGATGGGTCAAGTGAAGATGGAAACCACCTTTACAAATGTTCAGGACAAAAACCAGACATGGGCCCACTACACAAGCATTTTCCCATTATGCTAAGATGAGTTGGACCATGAGCTAAATAAAACTGCTGCTGTGCTTGTAACCCAGGATCTTTCTGAAGGATTTCTCTCTTCACTGCTCAGGGTGCTGAGATGATTCTGTTCCAAGTTTTTGCAGAGAGAAAGTGTGATGGCAGCAATGACTTGTTAGGGGTAAATGTTTTGGGTTGTCATGTGCACAGGGCTATGGAAACTTAGAAATCTAGTTGTAGCACACCCTGCAGAAACACAGCTAGATGCTGCCCCTGCCCTAAGAGTCTTATAACCCAATTTGGGAGAAGACCAAATGGAAAGGGAGAAAGCAAAATCATTAAATAATAAAAGCAAATATTTATATAGAAAATACAAGCAGCTAAAATCTTAAAGATTCAAACAAGATTAAACTTTCAGAAGAAACACTGTAGAAAGTATAGACAATCTGGGAAATGTTGCCTGAAGAGAAATAGTTCCATGATTCTGTAGATTTGTCTCATTCACAGCCACCCCATAGGTTTCATATCTGAAATCCTCAAAGAAAGTGTAAAAAATAAGAGTAGTTTCTCACAAATCAATTCAAAAAAGCTAAAGGGACACCTTTAAGGGGCATGCAGTGAACAGGCAGCCACGGCAGAGTGGATGGCAGAAAGAAGAGGAGCATACCCAAGAAACTCGGTTATGAAGTGTTTTCACAGAAAATTTGCATGCAGTGAAACTCAAGAAGAACACATTTTACAAACATGTTTTCATGCTTTCGTTTATATTTAGGGATGATTTAAACATTTATTTCAATTATAGCAGTTTTAGTGCAAATTCATTCACATAGTTGGTTCCAACTGTTCTATTTTGATTTATTAAAAAAATGCTAAAATGAATGAGAATCTCTATCTATCTATCTCTGTTCTTTAAATAACCTTCTGTTCTGTGAACTCTGAGTGCTTCAGTTATACTCACAGCCCTATTAATTAAGAAAATGCTGTTATCCTCAGTACCGTAAGAAATCAAGTTACTAATAGACCTTGAAAGTTTTGAAGTACCTATGTCCCACGGGAGCTCTCAATGAAAGGGAATGTGTATATCTGACAATGAAAGTGCTTTGCACTTTGCTGAGAAAATTGAGCCTGCCTCTTTGCACCCTCAGGTATTCTGTAACAAGAGTCGCATTCTTCCTGCAAGCATTCAACTGTATTCAAATTGCATTGTTCATACTATGTGTTGAGTTGCAAGAGGGTTCAGACTGTCCTTCCTCCATCCTTCCTTGCTTCCATGTACACTCAACCTGGGAAATACTCTACATTCTGTTCCAGCAATGTGGGAATCCAGTGGGATTTGGAGGTCCCATGCCTAAATAAACTGTCCAGGACATGAGCAAATTCCAAATTAATTTTATATATCAGATAGTATAAACAACTTTATGTAAAGTAATGCTGATTATAATCCCACAATGAAACTGCCAGCAGGGCTAAATCAGTTTTAAACCTCAACAGTTCCTCTTACTCACTGCTATTTTCCTGCTATATTGCTTCACGCTTTGGTCTGTATAGATGCATAGAGGTGAAATGATATTTGTGCTAAATACACCGCCATTTATGTCACATCTGGCTTATATGTTCTGATTCAAGAAGAATGAAAAATTATGTCTTCTAAGGTCAAGATTCTAAGAAGATGTTTGTTGTTTCACTTGATGCATTCAGCCTTCCAGCACCTACAGCAATGAAGAGGGCAGAAGGAAAGACAAGCAGAAGCATTTAGTCAGTTAGCCTTTATCTTTTTCCCCATTTTCATCTTTCTCTTCTTGCAGAGACGAGAAAGAAAAAGAGCACACAATGGTTAGCCCTTAACAAACCAGACTACAACTCAGGCAAATCTCCTGATCCTTATCAGGGCAATGACACAGCAGCACTGTATATTCAGAAGAATGAATGGTGATATTTTGCAGATAAGTATACAGGCTCCTGGGACACCTATTTATGACCAAGTGTCATTTCTTGATAAAAATTGTATCACACAAGAAACTATCATGCAAGACCTACAGTGCATTCACTACCATTTAGGTACCCCATCTGACTGCACACACCATTCAGAAATACTAAATTCTTCTTATTCATGTTTGAAGTCTAACAATCCAATGTTACATACTGATGTAGTGCTTCTAAACACTTCATGCTGTATTTCACATTGCCATGAAAGTTTGACTTTGCAGCGTCACATTTTCTCCCGGACATTCTTATCCCTAACAGTTACAAACCATGGGACAAGACTCGCTAGCAGACAACTTCAATACTTTCAATACTTTCAATGAAATTCCCTTAATTCAGAAATAAATTCTGAAACTTTTATTCAGATTAAACTGTCTTCAATATAAATAGTTGGCATGTCACTCAAGTTTATGCTGGATAACCAATACAAAAACGGTCTTATAATCTCTTTGTAATACCTCCTGCTGTATGGAATGGCTTCAATGTTAAGTGTGGGTAAAACTCCTATCCACATAGTAATAATATCAATAGTAATAATAGTAATAATAGTAATAAAGCATCATCTAGCATTATCTAGTCTTGTCAAGAGACTTGCCATTATAATAAAGAAATTAAAGAGCTGTTTATTTCTAGGTATTGGCGGAGTATTTGAATTTACATTCACAGAACCCTATTAAGCAACTATGTAATGTCTCCCACTAAGCGTGGAGTTGCTGTCTGAGAATGATCCCTGCCCTGGCACAAGCTGATCATTCTCTAAAGAGTGTCTCACTGAAGAAAAGATCAGAAACAGGACTGAAGAAAATTTAAAACAAAATACTGGAAAGAAATAGCCTCCTAGAATACCGTATCAAAATAACCCAGCCAGCTAGAAAAATAAAGAAACCCAATACCCAAGTGAAAAAAGATATGAAACTCCTTGGTTTCCTTTGCATATCATTTTTAGGGTACCAAGGAAGAATAATTCTGGGCTTCTCAGGTGAATTGTTAGTGAATGAAAGCCTAGATACTATAATGTCTCCCACATGGAAGCTTGGAAGCTTTGATTCAGAAAGAGCCAAAGAAAAACTAGTATGGAAAGCAAATTTGATATAATTCATGTAGAAGATGGTCTTTCATACCGCAGCTCAGATCTGGAAAATAATTCAGGGTCTGCAAGAGAGGTCACTGAATTGTCACTGTTTGCAAATACCAAGCTATTTCCTACTATTTCCTTTGCCTTGCCTTTCTCCATTTTTCTTAAGTAATAGACAAATAATAATAAGCACATAGTGGTGAAATTTGAGCTCTCCATCAGCTAATGTATTTTATGATTCTTACTTTACTGTAAGAAGTGAACTTTACTGTAATAAGTGAACTTTACTGTAACTTCTCTGAATCACTGAATTTATATGAATGATAGAGGGAAATAATGAGTGCAGCGATGAATGGCAGCAAAAATAGAGCCAATTTCAAGATTTACTGTGAAGTACATCAAGGCTTTAAATCTGCTATACATTGGCCAGACCTGTATGAGTTGCCCCTGTTACAAAATGCCCAACTGACTTCAAGTCTGAAAGAATTCTGACTGACTCATTAATTGACATTATTGGTGGCAATTCATGTGATTCAGTAACAGGAAATACTAGTATTCAAACACCATGAACACATGCCCAAGTGAGAATATTTTCACTTATTTTTGAACAGCAGATCACTATTTTTTCAAAAATTCTTTAGTAAAGAAAGGATAACAAAAGATAAGCATACATCGAGGAAATCTAACAAATTCCTAGATTCCTATGTACTAATAAATACATAACATATAAGACAAACTTTAATAATACAACAAGTGTATCCTGAGGATCGGGTTTTCAGGTTTTAGCTCCTGCTTTTACGGATGTTGCAGGTCCCACAGTGTGGTACTCGTCTGAACGACAGGATTGCATCGGATAAGCAGTATCTGCCATCTGCTGGACGGATAGTTCCTAGCACTGATGAGGCTGGCGTTATTCGGTTAGGCAGCCAAACACAGGAAAAGTGAACTAACAGCATTCTAGAAGAAGCTGAGAAATTGGCACTTAAACTGCAACATAATAAAGACTTTCACATGCTGTTTACCAGTGGAGAAGTGAGTCACAATGAGTCACAGAAGAGAAATTGTTTACAGAGCCACCTAATGGAAGAGGACTAGAGACTTGATCTAAATCCTAATCCACTTTTCTGTACTGTATCCCACGCTGCTCCCATTTCAGCTCATAAACCTCACTAAACACATTTTGGTACTCACAACACTTCGACAGAGAATCTTCCTCTGCCCACTCTGCAATTATTTGACAGAAATCTAGAATACATCAATACTGCACATTTGAACAGAAAATGGTCTCAGTCTTCTCCTTTTACATGAGAAGTAAAGCATCTAAGTTAACCTTGATGATAAACATTTTAAAAAGGGAATCAAACCTAGTGTTCCTGTAATGCTGTTATTGATATAGATGGCTACTGTTACACACACACGTATGTTGCATATGGATACTTTCACATTAAATACCTTTGGGATTTTGAAAGAGCAGTTATTTGACTATGCTTCATAATGCCTTTGAAAGCATTCCATTAGACTTCAAATGCTTATTTCCATGATGTGAAAGAACGGAGTGAAACGTTATAATCACCTCTAAAAGAAATTACACACTGCCCTTGTTACTCTTCAGTGAGCAGTAGTAAGCTACCTGATTTGGTTAATGTGTTAGCGTGTTGTAGTTGGACTGGTAGCACTGTTATGACAATAATCCGTCACTTCTGAGTGCACAGCCCTGTTATCAGCTGCACATAATTTTGCCACACATGAATTGCTCAGTCTGGAATTTTCCATGCTGGCTGTTTGCCTCCTGACAATTTTCTAGAAAACTTCACTCAAAAGCTTTCAGCGATTTCTAAAAACACAACTAAGAAAAAAGAATACATCGTTTTGACCACATTAAAAAATTCTGGCAGGTTTTCCTTTAAATAGCTTCAGTACTTTCATCCTTTGGTAAAGGGTCTTCCTGTTTGCAATCTGGGTGGCCTATTTACCAAAGATGAACCTCTTGCTCTCCTCATGAAATTATATGAAAGTTTGGCCATGTTATAGACCTTGGAGCCTCTGCATTACAGATGTTTTCAGTACAGACCCCAGTTTTGAATCTCCCAGAGTCTATCCACCCAAGCAGGCTCCAGCATAGACTGCACATGACTTTCCCCACATTTCCAGCTCCGAGCTGTTGTCATTGCTGGATGAATTCTGGGCATATGATCTGAGAGCAAGGATGCACTTTCAACAGTCACAGCACTAGGTCTTGGTGATATGGGAGAGACAAAAGGGGAGCTGGTCAGGACAGGAATGCTGTTGTAAGTGGGGGTGGGGTGGAAGAAGCAGCATGAGAAAGGAAAGCTGGAATGGGCTGCCAAGGTGCTGAAAGTGCTACTGAATATTGGAAGAAAAACTGCTTAATACCAATGTAGCATGAAGAAGCAGGGATTTTCTTTACTTTCCAGCGCCAAGCACACGGGGATCTTTTTCCTCAAATCACGTGCGCCGTATGCTGCCCCAACCAAAGCTTATCTCACCCAATTACATACATATTCATTATTTCCCCCAAAATAATCATACATATTCATTCTACTTCTAAAAATGTATTAATATTTTTGCACAGCTATTACGCATGCAACTTGAATTTAAGATCTGTTTTGTAGAGTATGTTGTATCCTACTGGTCACAGAAGAAATAGCATTTAAACATTTTTGTGGGAATTCTCCCATATATGGTGGCACAGAAAAGGGAGTTATCAGAGTTTGTTGTGACTTATGCTGGTTTCAACCAGTCTTCAAGTGGCTTAGCTCATATTCTCTCTTCTGTTTTGTCTTCTTCTGTCGCTTTCCCAGACCGCAGACTGCAGTTCAGATTTTTCTCATTTCTTTCTCAGACTGCCAAGGTTTTTGTCTCTCTAATGTACAGACTAGTATTTACAAGGTAACATAACAAAAGCAGTGGGATGGGAATAACCGAGAGGAGAGAAAAGGCTTGGGTGGGTAGCTTAGGATCTAGTTTGAGATGGGATTGAGATGAAGATCTACAGAGATCTGAGAGTGAACAAATAGGTTGGTAGGAAGGAGATATGAAAGGGAGATGGGTGTAATCAGTGATCAGATATAGAATGGAAATGGTGGGAAATGGCTAGGAAAAGACACTAGAACAAGAGGCTGAGATTAGATGACAAATCTAGAGGAGACTGGAAGTCATTGTAGATGTGGAAGCTGAGGAAGAAAGACTAGATGATGAGTTAGGAGGGAGGAAACAGTGCGGGTAAGGCAAGCAGGGAAATGTGAGCTGAGAAATGCAAAGTGGCCGGTCAAGGAGATAGGGTGGGAGTAGAGCAGGGATTTAGTTGGATCAGAGATTAATACTGTCTTGAGAAGTGTGTCAGACGGAGTATTCCCAGCCGTCATTTATTTCAAGACTTTTTGGGCAATATGGGACGTATGTCCCAATGCACAGTGTCTGAGGCATGGGCTGTATGTAGGCTGGGCATCCCCAAATTATACCATTATACACTACTTTTCCCTCCTGTTCCATTCACCAATCTGCTCTGATGATGCATTTACTGCTACTAGTGTAGTACAGGGAAGAGTATTGATCACTGGCCAAGATGAGCTGCGGACAAAAGTGGCTGGAGTCTTTCATTTCAGTAAACGTATCACCTCAACCTATTGTAGAGGTGCCTCCCTCATTCTTGCAGGTTGCTTTAAAAATGTACCTCAAGTATTTTCATGCTTCTTCTGATGTGAAGAGAGCGGAAAATCATAAGATCATGTTCCGAGTCAGCACATTGAGAACCACAGGCTGGAGAGGCCAAGATGCGTAGGCAGAACTGTGGGCAGCTGGCAGTGAGCACCAGCAGTTGACTGGAAGTTGCTGCAATTCTTGCACTGGGTCATGAGAAGATCACACTGCATCCCTGGTCATACACTAATTTTGTTGAGAAACTTAATCTCAAGAATTCCCCACCAGTTTACTCATAATTTTTGAAGACCACATTGGTCTCAGGGGCACTGTACTGATAGATAGTAATCCATTATTTTTGGATTTTCATAATCATGGTTAGAACAGAAGTTGTTTTGTGACTTCAGCAATAAACAGGATGCCACTGTCTCATGTGACTGAGGAGCAGGGGGAAGAAGTACTGCAGAGACAAACAGAAGCTTTGCCCTATCCACTGGAGACTGTACTGAAAATGCCCATTTCCATGAAAGCAAGAGGAAATATAAAATACATATGAGACTAGAAGAAATCTAGTCTTGTGTATAATATTATGGATAAGTGGTTTTAGAATAGGTACTGACTCATTACTGTCTGAAAAAATGCATATAAAATCTCTAACATCCTGTCAAAATGTGTGATTTGCTAAGTTTAGCCCAAACCGGGACACTAGCAAAAAAAAAAAGGATTCAAATATTTAAAATATTTCATATGTACCTGGAGTATAATTTTAAGAGAGTCTTACTAAAGCTTCCACAACTAATCTTTAGTCTCTTTAGACTGGATTAGGAACAAATATGAACAAACAACCCATGTTATTCAGTGACAGACAAGGAAGTCTTTTAAACTGAATGATGTGTGTACTTAAAGGCTTCTATTGCTTTCTAGTTGCAAAGGTTCCCAGGCCCCAAACCCTTCCTGAATGGTCAAAATCAGAGTTTTTTCAATCTCCTCTAGATTCTAAGCTATTTTCTTTTATCTTCCTCAGTCCACCCATGCCTGCTCCTGTCTTGGGTTCACATGAGTGCAAAGAAAGTCCTGTGCTATTGCTGCTTAGTGCCCAGAGAAAGCTGTGCTGTGCAATAGCCGTTCTGTTCTACATGCTGCAGCTAATTACTGTCAGGAAAAACAAAATCAGGAAAAATAAAAAGAATTGACATCTTCAAAATATTCTTTTCCTGGTTTTTTTAGGATAAAAAAAATTACTTCATTGTTCTGGGCTGGTGTCAGGAAGACAGAATCCAAATCGTGGAAATACACTTCAAATGTGGAGTGATGTATTTTTATTCCCTATGCATAAAAATTTCTTCCTCCCCCTCTCAGCTGGCAACACTAAGACAGAGCCAAAAAAAAAAAATCTTTTGAGACTCACTTGGAACTTGCTACTGCCTTTCTGTAGCCCAGTTTCTGGATGTCTGAGCTTCAATCCACAGGCACATGCCAATACAAAGTCCCATATTGAGCTCAGTGGGATCATTTGTGACACTTTCCTTTTTGACATGATTTCATGGTTTTGGCAAGCCTCTCCATTAAAAAGAATTTCAATTTCTCAGTCCCTCAGTAATTAATCTTTTTTTTTAAACTCCTTCCGTTCGTTGTCATAAGGACAAATTTCCAAAGCTACAGAAGTGCTAAAGTTGGGAGAGAGGTACCATAGGGGCAAGGGCATGGCAAACATCGCTGGAAGAGGGCACTGGGCACCTGTGTGGAGGACTGACTGCATGGCACAGGACTGAAGCCCTCTGCATGCTGTGCATCTGACCAAGGATGAGATGACCAAGGATTCTATGTTCAAAATATACTTTTGAATCAAATAGAGGGGACAGGAGATGTCTATCAAGATTTATTATAAGGAAAGTAAGGCCTCAGGGACAGGAACTGTCTTTTTGTTCTGTTTGTACACGACACACCTCAGCGCATTCCTCAAGAGAACTCACTGCACAATACAAATAATAAGCAGGTGAGGAACTTGGACAATCAAAGGATCGTTTAAGTAGTTAAATCGTAGCCCACTTTCTGTTCTTCTATTACTTCTTCACCTGCAAGTTTTCAGCAACACCTGAAGTTCAAGATGCGCAGGACTAATGTGAATTTTATCTAAAGACAAGCTGAACAGAAAAGACTACATGTTTTCAATGCTGTCAGAATTGTTAATACTGAGTAAAAGGATGAGCATGATTGGCATGCTCCTCAGAAGGCAGAACGCAGCATTAAGTCCTGCTGCTCTTTTTGGTGGCTTCTGGCTGATAGGATTAATGCAAGAAAGGCATGGAAAACTACACTTGTAAAACAATTTGGTCTTGGCATTTTTCTCCAGGTGCTGCTCACCTGTTTTTTCTACTTGATACCACAATGCAAAGCTTTCTAGGTGAACTGCGTCATTCTTCAGTGCCAGATAAAGCTGTTGACAATCTTATAGTAGACAAAATTCATTAAATGGTTGCATTTCTAATGCTTTACTGCAGCATCTTAACAACCCCATCCAGTGTTTCTAGTCAGTGACTTCTTGTTAAAATTTCATATAAGAGTTTTGGAATGCTCACAATACAAAGAAAGAAGCCTTTTTTAGTGTCATTATTGCTATTCATGCAGCTCTCACTTTCTGCTCGTACCCCAGTATATCACAAGCAGTTGCTACCATGGCTGATGAAGGGAGGGCAGGGGACCAGGTGAAAGTTCTTTTTATAAGTCAGCCTAGACAATATCCCAACACTGTAGCATTCATTCTCCTGATACGCCCTTCTCCAGCACCACAGCATCTTCTCCCCTCTCCTGAGAATTGCCCTACTCTAGTTCTTCTCTTCTTTAGGAGAAGACAGTTCCAAAAGCTGATCTGATTTCTGCTGCGGTTTTTTGACGCCTAAATAGTTATCAGTCTAGACAGACAATTAACCAGGCTGGAAATGTGCCAGGTGCTCCTTAGCATCCAAGGCGAACAGGAGATCTCTAAGGAAGAGCCACAAATGGGGTAGGCTAAGTCAAATTCTCTTTCTTTATTTCAGGATGTTGCTGTTCTCTAACATATGTGCCCTCCGTCATACTTTTCCCAGTCAGACTGATTCATTCCATTGTTTGGGTCCTCATAGCACTAACTAAAAGCAATGTTACAGAGGTGCCCCAAGGCACATCACGAAGGGGATGCCAGTGTACCTGACCCCACAAAAAATATTAATGATGCATCAAAAAAGGTATCCTCTTGCCCTGAACACAGACAGGATAAAAGCAAGATGTAACATACACATGGAGTAACTGGAGTAAAGGCTAGCAAGATTTTTAACCATATTATATTCTAGTTCTTGATTCTTTTTCAGTTATGCTACATATTATAGCGGCATACGTTTAATAATAATAAAAATAAAAAGAGTTATAGGGAATATGGAATGAGGAAAGGGCAAGAGTGCAGGCATAACTATGGAATGAAAAACATGGCAGGATCCAGGGGAACAGGATGGTCTAGGAGGAAGGTAAGTCAGACAAATAGATGAGATTGCAGAAATGGCAGTAAATGAAACAGGGAAAACAGGAAGGGAAAAACACCTAACGTGCTCTCTGGAGCACACAGCATGTCATTTGTGCCCTGTTGAATGAATGAAAAACCTATTGGCTTTTTTAAAAATCTTGTCTCTTCCTTACTGTGTGAATGCTACTGCAAGAAATGCAGTATTTGAGAAGGATTTATCCCAGAGAACTTTGGGGAAAAAAAATAAATAGAAATACTTTTAAAAAACTATCCAGACATCAGCATTAGGAATTGCATGTAGCTGTCGGAGGCACTTTGGCATCTGCATAAATGTATCACCTTGGATTTTAATAGGAGTCCATTGTCTTGTAAAGATGGTTAAACATCTGTTATTTCTTCCCTAATGCACACAGACTGCTGATACCCTGCAAATATTTTCTTATAGCTGTTCAGCATAATTCCCCAAAGAATATCCCACACTTCATGAGAGGGTTTGTGATGATGATTTTAATACAGGGAATAGAAAGTCTATTTCAGACACAATAAAAATGGAACAGCAATATAGTCTCCACAAACAACATGTAATACAAACATAAGTACTGTAAAAGTTAGTCCTTAGGTTAGAGGACTTTACAAATGAAATGGAAAAAAGAAGGCAAGGAGAGGTGCAGCATTTTCTTAAAATCAGAGGCCATAGGCCTGTAAGATACGCTGACGCGTGGAGACAGCACAGCTGTATGTAGAAAACTGGGACACTGCTCAGAAATCTGGCGTGCAGTCTGCAGTGTTTCCATCATACTGGTTCATGACCATGAACAGGTTTGAAAAATATGTGAAATTAAACACCTGTGACTTTTTATGTCTTCATTTTTTTAATGAAACACTTAGGCTTGTTCACCTTTTGAAAACTCTAAAATGCTTCTTGAAGTTCAACATACAGAAGAATAAATTAATAGTGAATATGCTAAAATGGAACTACAGGGAAGTGTTAATGAATCTGAGTCAAACTGATAGTCAGCAAATTTAACTAGAAGACAGGGTGGAAAATCCATATAGGTTGAAAGAGTTCAACTTCCTGGCAATAAAATATTTCGGTTCAGAAATGCCAAAAGCTTTAAAATACAAATTGTTTTTTCAAAAGAACATTTTCTCATTTTAAAAATAGCCTAAATTAAAACAAGTAAGACACTAAGGAAAAGACACAACTCTACATGAATCAGGGGAAAAAGCACGTTTCACATTTTGATCAGCCAAAATTATTTCTGCCTTTTCGGGAAGGAATTTTTGCTGTTGTCCTCATTGTTCTGGTTTAGCTTTCAGCCCAAAATATGTTTACTTCCCAGCTTTCTTTTTATTTATGTACCAATTTTCAGGCTCCATAATGTATTTTCTCAGTAAAATTCACTGTTTTCTCAGTATTTTTTTCAATACTTAAAAGGCTGGAATATAAGACGTAGAAGGAGAGTTGGGTTTTGTTAGCCTGGAGAAGAGAAGGCTGAGAGGAAATTCATTTCTGTCTTCAGCTGACTGAAGAAGATGTAGAGGAAACAGGGCCAGACTTTTCTCAGATATGCAGACAAAAAGAGGCAATGGCTGCAAGCCACATCACAGGAAATTCCAGTTGGATATAAAGATAATAATTTTTTACAACAAGAGTGTGGCTAAGCACTGGAACTAGAGAACCTGAAAAATCTCCATTCTTGGAAATTTTTAAAACGGACAGGGCTGAGCACCCTGATCGAACTTCAAAGACAGCCCTGCTTTGTTCAGGGGATGGGAATAGATGGGTTACTCCAACCTAATTTACTCTAATTCTAAATGTGGATGTTTTGCATAGTAGTGCACTGGTTTAGATAAAAACCACACATGGAATGATTAAATAAAAACTATATGACTACCAAAAAGCTTTGGTCTGGCAGCTAATGCACAAAACTTTGTAGAAATCTAGGTAGTCTTTCATGATCCACTTTAGATTTTAGGCTGAGCTTGGCTGTCTAGGAGGAAATTTGCAAAAGCAAACACTTTTCAGTACCCATGTTAGACATTTTAGATAGGTCTACTTGTATAAATAAAAAAGGACAAAGAGTAAATTTAAATAATTTACTCTGAACATTGATCATCCTTAACCATCAGTTTGCGCCCTGGATTTTGGACCACTCCAGCTAGATTTCCAACCAAAATTCAGGCAGCTCAGGATAGTTTACTGTACACACTGTTGACAAGATTTGGCTTTGTCTGACCTACCGTCTTCATGTGTTGAAACATCTTCACAGACCCTTACGGCACACAGTAAAGAACACACCCCTTGATTTCATTCTATTAAAACCTCACTCTGCCAAGCTGTAACACACCCCTCACATTGTTTCAGAGAGTTGGACAAAAATCTTAAAAACCCAGCAGTTCTTTCTCAGGATCATAGGAACATGACACGGTACCCAAATGAAACCCAAAGTCACAACCTATCCGGTGTGGACACAAGCCCATTATCAGCTATAGGAGAGTCTTTAGCAGTGCAGATACAAGCCAGCACGTGCCATCCCAGGGACAAGAACTCCCAATGTCCCACTCTTCAAGTGGCTTCTGCCAGGGACCGACCTGTTGGAGCGGGGCCTGAGAAGGCCACAGACCTGACCTGAGGGTGGAACCCCTCTACTGCGAGATCAGGCTGAGAGAGTAGAGCGTGTTCAGCCTGGAGAAGAGAAGGCTCTGGGGACACTTTATTGCAGCCTTCCAGTGGTTAAAGGGGCCTGCAGGAAAGACGGGGAGGGATTTTTCAGCAGGGCCTGATGTGACAGGACAAGGGCTGATGGGTTTAAACCGAAAGAGGGAGGTTCAGATGAGAGAGATTTGTGATGTTGAGAGTGGAGAGAGAGCAGCCCAGGTTCCCCAGAAAGGTGGTAGAAGCCCCATCCCTGGAAACACTCATGGTCAGGCTGGACCTTGGGGCTCTGAATGACCTGCTCTGGTTGAAGATATCTCTGCAGCGGGGTTGGTCTAGATGGTCTCTTCCAACCCAAACCATCCTGTGATTCTGTGTTCTGACCCACCTGGCCCTCTCCATTCCTCCCGCCTCTGTACAGTCCCTTCCTGTCCCAGCCAGACTCAGGTAGGGCACATTTTGAATTCTCTGCGCAGTAAGAAGGAGAGACACCAACACTCAGGGCCTGTGGGTGTAATAAAGGTTTACTTTTATGACTATAAAACAGTGTACAATTTTTAGACAGTGGCTGGCTTGGCAAGAGAAAATATAATATTAAAAGGGAAATGGGAAAAAAAAAGAGAGAAAGAAAGAGAGATATTTCAGCCCGCCCGGATGGGCAGGGTGAGGGCAGATCAGTCCCGCCCCACTCCATGGGGTTGTCGACTAAGACAGAAAGAGAGAGAGTGGCCCAGTCAGTGCAAGAGAACAGCAGAAATCGCCACTGCAACATCGGACTCTGCCGACGGGAAGTGCCTGGACACAGCATCTGACCCGGCCAGCCCGGAGCCGGGCTTCTGGAGACCTGTTCCGGCCCCAGCTCTTGGATCGGCTGCTTACTGGATCTGCCCCAGCTCTGGGACCAGGACTGGCTGAGCCATTGCTCAGTCAGAAAGAATGGTCTCCAGGGCCGCATTTACCAGGATCACAGGGTGGTTCATAAGCGCTGGTCCCTACAGCCTCTGCCCACAAAGCCCATCCAGGGCTCCGGGCAGCAGTAGCGCAAAATGCCAGTCCTGGAGCATCCCTCTTCCACACACCCAGGGTCAGTGTGCAGAGACGGGAGGGGGCCCCACCTCACCGCCCCATGACCCCCTTCCAGACCAGGGTCTGCAGGCTCCAGCAGCCAAGCAGAGCCTTTCTGTGCCATGGGCATAGCTCTGGCAGGTGCTGTGGGAGAGAAGCAGCCGCCCCAGTGCTGGCAGGGGCTGCCCAGCACCACCATAACCCTTTGTCCCCCACTGCAGGGTGACAATGGGGGTCCCCTCATCTGAAAGGACAACAGCATGGACCACTTCTGGCTGGCTGGAGTGACAAGCTGAGGGAGAGGCTGTGCCAGGGCAAGACAGCCTGGGTCTGCACCTCCACCCAGCACTTCTACAACTGGATCCTGGGGCAGATGGGCCTGCGCTCGTCAGCTGCAGCTACTCCGGCCACAAGCTCATGGAACCATTTTGTCACCTCCCCAAGCCCCATGCAGATGCCAAGGCTGACCCCAAGGCAGTTGGGCTGCTTCAGCTCCTGCCCTCTTCAGCTCCACCACCTCCAGAAGCTGGTGCAGCCCTTTACTGGGGTGCAGGAGCTGCTGCCGGCG
>NW_010405516.1:3775-5033 GCF_000710305.1 Buceros rhinoceros silvestris | reverse complement strand
CGCCCCTGGGGTTGTGGGGCGGGTGGTGTTTCACGCGATTCTCACCTGCCAGGCAGTTTGTTCTGGGTTCGTTTCTAAAAATCTGCAAAATTAAAATGCAAAGCTGCTACGGAAGAGACCAGCCACTTGGTGTCACTGCAGAAATGGAGAAGGCAGCCAAGGAGAGAGCTTGGCCAACCGGGAAACTGCTGGGCAGGAGGCGCGATGGTAAACGGAGGACAACCCTCCCCTGCGAACAGCATAAAAGTGCAGGACGTGACAGCAAAATGTCAGTAAATTTTTATATAAACGGGATTACAGTGGATGAAGACAGGAATAAGCAGATTAAAGACCATTTGGTCAGAGCGTGGAGCTGTTCCTGACAGCAGTGCTCAGTCTTGCATCACTGGAGAGCAGCTCTGAGCATCAGGAATTGTGGCAGCCTGAGAAATATCACCTCCCGGTTCCCTGTGCAGGCTGCCAGGGGTTAGAGCAAAGATACACACGCTCTGAACATCTGCAGTAATCCCACGAGCATCGATTTACTATTGGATAATGAAACCGCAGTGTGGAGGTTGTTGACTGCTGCCAGGTCACTCACTGGCATGAAAAAAGAGCCAAGGAGAGCTACAGGAGCTGGTGTTTGTAGACTTTGCTCGCAGAGTTTGATCCAATGCAACCCTCAGTCTTTGCTGCATTTTCTCCCAAATCAGTGGAATTTGAGGGCATCCAGCAGTCCTGCCTTTTCGTAGAACACGGTCCAATGATGTGAGCCGTGCTGGATCACGGGTTTTAGGGAAAAAGCATGTTTAGGAGTGTCTTCCTTCCATAGATGTCAAAACTGAATTTAGGAAGCGTGGCTGCACTACAGCCGGGGCTTTAACCTCGCTACTTCAAATAAAAACATCGGCGATAACAGCGCTGCTGCTTCAAGGCAGACTGGGAACCCTCGCAGGCTCTGCCGTGCGTCTTCGCTGATGGTTACCTGAGCGAGGTAGGTTAAACCCAGGATGGGTTCCTTTAACGCACTGCAGTGACACCTTCCACTAACAATACCTAGGTCACTGCAAGGGGCTTGATGTATTTGAATAATCCATGATTTTAAAGTATTGCAGCATCACTTTAAGAGAAAACGAGGTAATTGGGTGGTTTGTGACCAAACCTTTTGGAGCAGGGCCAGAGGAGGCCACAGCAATGACCCCAGTGTGGAATCCTCTGCTGGGAGGAGAGGGGAGAGAGCTGGGGGGGTTCAGCCTGGAGCAGAGGAGGCTGCGGGGAG
>NW_010405516.1:1009-3690 GCF_000710305.1 Buceros rhinoceros silvestris | reverse complement strand
CTGGTCAGCAGGGTCTGTGGGGACAGGACAAGGGGGATGGTTCCACTGCCAGAGGGAGAGTCAGAGCAGAGAGAAGGGAGAGATTGTTTGTGCTGAGGGTGGGCAGAGCCTGGCCCAGGCTGCCCCCAGAGGTGTCAGCAGCCCCATCGCTGGCCCCATGGCAGGTCAGGTTGGCCCTTGGGGCTCTGAGCCCCCTGCTCTGGGGGCAGATGTCCCTGCTCCCTGCAGGGGGTTGCGCTGGGTGAGCTCGGAAGGTCCCTTCAACCCAAACCTGTCTGGGGTTCTGATTTTATTGTGTTAAGAGGAATAAATGTATTTACCATTTAACAGAGAAAACCAAGTGAGATGGATATCTGCACTCATGATCCTGAGCAGACATCACACATGCCCGAAAGGTTCAAGCTGTCGTTCTCATCCAGTCCTGATGATTTTATGACAATGTACCTACATTTTAGCCACTGAAGCTTTGAGAACCAATTTGAATTTGCCTCTTTCTTGGCAATATAGCTGTCACTGCCGGGTTCATTTTGTACCAAGGAGATCCTCATATGGAAACTCGCTGCCTTGCCCCTTCTACTCTTCCTTCGTTCATGTGGGATATTGTTCTTTGCGTGAGGGTAAGTCTTCCCACCCTGGCAGAAACGCACTTCCCGAGGAGCAATATGGAGCGTGTGGGAAACCTACCTCAAAATTTAACCCCGAAATAATGACAATTCCTGAATAGAGTTTTGGAGAAAGTTCAAGCAAATGGACTCTTGAAATTTAGCCCAGAGCGAGCCTGCTTACAGGCTCCCAACCCCAGGATCCCGAGCTGATGGAAACACCTTGGCTACACAAAGCCAGTCTGATACCTCCCTTGTTTGATGTTCCTGCACCCAGGTCTCTGCTCTGCGGGTGGGAGTTTCCACTTGGGAGGTGTCGAACATTTTCCAGGCTATAAATAGAGAGACGAGGTACCCGACGCTGGGTATTCCGTTGCACTCTGGCAGCCCGATACCTCAGAGCTGGATGTTGTAGCGCATTTACAAGCTCCAGCTTTCCCTGGAGGTAGCCTCAAATGCAAACGAGCGATCTGATAGTGCAAAGTGCAGCTGGAAACGAAGCCTGAGAAGGTTTTATCTCAGCATATCGTTACAGCCTCTGCTATTTACGCTGCGTTTACACTGACTGTTCCCTGCTGTTACAGATCTCAGTCAAAAAAACCCGCCGCAGCACTGCAGGCGAAAGCATCCTGCGGCTGTTTCCTCCTCCAAAGCCCCATTCTTAAGGAAATCACTTTTATTCCCATACAGACTCAAACCTTGTTGATTTTCTTCCGTGGGGAAGAGGGGAGCAGGAATTAACCCAAGACCAAATGCTGGATTCGGCCCTAAGCCGCTGCTGAGTTGAGACTCCACTTTTTGTTGTTTCCAGTCCCTTTGGAGGGGGTTTCTTTGGGTGAATCGTGCTTTTATCCCCTTTAGCAAAAGCACTCACTTAGCGCGGTGGTATCAGACGACGTATCAGCAGCGTGAAGTAGGTTCTAATTGAGTTAGGCCAAGACCATTGTGTTTTCATTTAATAGCAGCATCTTTTTCTTAGCTTAGACAAGACTTACAGTATTTTGATCATTATTTTGGACGTGACCGCTGGAGAGACCATGAAGCTTTGAGGAATATGGCCGTTCATTAAGATGCGAACACTGAAGAGCTGGAAGGACTCGGTTAATCCTGTGCACTCTGACAGAGTTCAGCGTCTCCAGGTCTCCGATAAGGCAGGGCTGGTTTTCCTTATCTGTCGGTTTTTTAATGTTCAAGGCTACTGAAACGCAGAAGGGCCAGATGGCCATGGGAGCTGACAAAAATCTTTCGTACATGATCACTAGGTGCCCTGGGAGGGGGGTCAGGAGGAGAAAGGTTGTTTAATGGTTAGATGTCCCTTAGCAGCAAATGGCATTGAGGCGTCTTTATCAACTGACAGCAAGAGGTGCGGGCTGTGCTGTGGCGGGGCCTTTTTCTGCTGTGACTGGGCACATCTTTCATTCCCCCTCCAGTCATCTGGCAGTATCTCCTGTGTCACAGGATGTCACTGAGCTGTCTGTAGCAAACAGATGTTCTCCCACGTGCACAAACAGATCACCATGGCCCTACACCGCAACACAGAATGTTCCCCAGGAACACGTGAAGCCCCTGTGTCAGCAGCAGCTCAGTCCTGTGGCTGTGCGGGTTTTGTTGTGCTCCAGAGGAGAAAGGGCTGGAGGAACTGTAGGTTCTGTTTTCTGTCCTGTCACTCATCTAATATTTGACCTTCAGCAACTCTGTCTTCCCACCCATCCTCACTTTGTCTTTGTGTATAACGGCCGAGGTGAACAGGGACTCTGGAGACTGTGGGAGATTCATCTGAGACGCCACGTTAACGTGATCCTTGCCTTGGCTCGTTAGCTGTGCCCCTTGTTGGGACTCCTGTGGCACAGCGCTGTGCTGACACGCTGCTCTCGCCCTGCTCCCCGCACCCTCTTCCCTCTAAGAAGAAAAAGACTGGAATCTTCTTTTGAGGAGGTGGAAGGCTTCTTCTCACAGGAACCCCTGAGGCTCAAACTACCATCTGATGCCACCACTTAGTTCCCGTTTCTCAATGCCTTCCCTTGGTGTTTCACTCTTGTTCTCGATACCTCTGCTTTCGGACTTGTCTGGAGCCCGTCT
>NW_010405516.1:514-903 GCF_000710305.1 Buceros rhinoceros silvestris | reverse complement strand
CCGTCGCTTTCCCTCTGCAGGCTGAGGGCTTTGCAAGACAGCTCGGAGAAGATGGCTGGGGTGGTGCTCGTGTGGGGAACTGCTGCCCAGGGTCTGTGCAGCTGTGCCTCAGGAACAGGAGCCCGCATTTTCCTCTGCCAAGGGAAGCAACCACGCAAACTGTAGCAAAAGGTATTTAGTGGTTGCGCGGGGGAGGCGACGTTGGCAAACCAAGCTAGCTGTCAAGGTACTGGTTCCAGTACCCTGAAGATTTACCCCTTCATGCTCCCAGTAACCTCCCAGCACATCTTTTGGCCCTGCAGTCAGAAGTAGATTTTAAAGCCAGAGCGTCTTATCAGATGTGTTTTTCTGGCCTCCTGCAGAGGACTGTATAGATTTTTAGCCTGTTA
>NW_010405516.1:0-213 GCF_000710305.1 Buceros rhinoceros silvestris | reverse complement strand
CCAGCCTCCGCGAGGGCCTGCGGGGAGCCCTCGCCCCTGCCGGTCCCCAGCACCGGGCTCTGCCTTGAAACGTCCTGCCCGGACCCGCTCCGAGGAGATCGCAGAGGCCCCCGGGAGAGCTCTGGACCCGAGAAGGGCCGCGGAGGGGAGAACCTCGGGGCGGCGAAAAGAGCTCCGGGCCCTCAGCAGACCCTCGCGGCCCCACGTCAGGCC
>NW_010405515.1:57298-83406 GCF_000710305.1 Buceros rhinoceros silvestris | reverse complement strand
TATATATATATTAAATTCTGCATGTATCACTTTCATGGGGGTGAATAAATACATTTGTCATGATCCTGTGTTGTACACTTCTAGCTAGGTCACCCATGCACGCTGCAGTTGACTGGTATAAAACAGGAAGAACATCAGCCAAGTGAACTGATTGAGTTCTGTCAGCTACCGTCATTATTTGCCTTGACAACTGAACACATCCTGTGAGTCAGGACTCCAAATGTATAGCTTATTTTAAAAAAAGTTTACAACAATTATGACCACCTTTTTGAGCACTTAATCTATAGGTTAGCAAGGACACCATCCCCTCCAATTTGGAAGCATAAGTTATATATTTGCAGCCAACCTGAAAGGATGTTTATCTTAGATGTGATTCTTCCTTTGCAACCTTTCATGTCTTACCATCCCTATCCTGTTTCTTGCAAGCATCATATTTCTTCCACCCTCTTATCGCTACCTTTGCCTTTATTTTCATCTGAAGATGAAAGGTTTACTTGATGCATTGGTTAGTCACAGAAAAATCCATGTTATATGTTTGTTTATCCATTGCTTGTTGCCTGAGCAGTCAACGATGCATTTCCAAAATTTCTCCTCTACAATAAGGATCTTTTTTTCTAGGAAGAAAATTAAATTTTAGGCTTTCTCAATAAACTCTAATTCATATTCTTGAACAGAATTCAGTTATTATTCTTTAATGAAAATTTCTCCTTTATATACATACTTCAATTGGTTTATCAATGTTAATGCAAGCTGTACATTCCTAAATGCCTACTGCTGGTTGGTACTAAATCAGGTTGCCATTTCACAACTGACGTAAATGTTCAGCTTTCCTGAAATAAATTTTAAAGCTATACTTCAACTGAAAAGCTTGTAAGATTTTCATGTTCTCTTTACTATGTGAAATTTCAATTTATTTTAGATACCTATATGTCAAGGTACAAGTTGGAGGCCAAAGCAAGTTGCTCCACAGGTACTTACTAAGATAAGCCAAACACCACACTGAATTGCAGTGTAGTCTTGCAACACTTTTTTAATGCACTATGTTCAAGGTTTCTCTTTAACTGTAGAGATCATAGGACCAATATGGTTTCATGCTATTGTTAACTTCTCAAACAAGTCAAAGGACTGACAATTTTTACTATGTTGTGATGGTTAGAATCAATGCAGGCTAATTGAACTTTGGCAGCAAAAAGTATACTTCAATATATGACAGGATCTAGAAGACAGTTTATTAAAACTCTTAAATGGACAAAAATTCCCTCCCTAGATTGGTATTCCAATCTGCAAACAAGTTTCCTCTAATCAAAAGCAAGTAAATAAAAATTTTCTCCTCCAGACAACTCCAGACACACCACTGTTTAACAAAATAAACAAGAGCACATACACGGAAATGAGTGGAACACAACAAAGTAATTTCAAAGTACTTTGTAGCCTAATTTCCATGCCTCAGAATAATTTCATATTGTTCCCACTCAAAATGCAATTTTCTGATGAAAAACTCAAAATACTAGATGAAAATATATACAGGCATTGTTTAAAAAAAACTGGAAATAGATGTTTAAACATTTTTTTTTCCTGGGATAAAAATTAAAGGATCAAGCGAATATGGTCTTTACTCAAATAAAAAGACTGTTCAAGAAAACTTGACTAAGAACACAGATGATACTGTTCTATTACCCATCAAGGGACAACAAATGTTAATGATAATTGTGAAACTAAAATGTAGAAAGTAACTGAAAAACATAATTAACATCTATCAGATTTTCATGTGTCTGTGGTTTAGTTCAAAGTAATGCTGAACTGGCATTAGGCATAAAAAAAAAAGTTGCTCTAAAACACCCTACAAAGAACAGATCAAATATCAGTATCAGATACATTGAAAAAGTAAATAAGTACATATGAACCTTTCAACTATCTGGTTTTAGCAAGCTATTTAAAATTAATTCAGCTGAAATGTAACCTATGGAATGTTAGAACCTGGAAACAGCAATTAGATTTATTTGTTATTGCAGGATTAATAACATAAATTCTGACTATGTGAGACCTGTTACTAGGAATCTTCACCTTTGGAGGGGAATGCTGCTTCACTAAAGTGAAAAAAACAAAGTAGTGATTTCACTGTAGCCACAGTTCTCATTTTGAACTCATGTTAGTATCACCTATATAAGAGCTGAACTTATTTCTCTACCTCAAATGTACTGGGAATCAACCACTGTCTTTACAGCAAAGAATTTGCATGTGCTGAAATTGGATTCAAAAGGCAACTTCCTGAATGTACAACAAAGTTTTACTTTAACTAATTCTTGACTGACTTTGATTTTCTGTATAGGAAATGTTTTTCCTCTAGATAAGCAAAAGACCACAAAATTGTGATCAGATGTAAAAGGCCACTGAGTACTTCCTCGCTGATTTTGGAAAAACATCAACATTGTATGTTGAAAAGGTCATACAAGATCTAGCTTCATGTCCATATTTGCTAGCTATCACAAGCTTTGTAATTTAGGATAAGTCTTAATGACATCTGATTAAACCTAGTCTCTCTCCTGGGAGGGAAAAAAAAGGAAAATAAATACTCTTGTTAATATTCAATTTAGGTGCAGAAGTAGAAATACCAGTTAAAATGGTGGGAAATGATAAACCCTTAAGGGAGAACTTTGTGCAAATCCCTGTTGAGAAAGTGCAGTTTGGTAAAAAAACAGCAATGCTGATGATTTGGGGTTTGGGGTTTTGTTTTTCTTTTTTTTTTTTTACAATCAAGTATTGAGCTGTCCCTCAAAGCTGCCTCAGATCTGAATGCAGCTTTGTGAGTAAAGGAGAGGAAAATGAGAATGAAGAAAAATGAGAATTACCTTTTGACTTGGTATTAATTGCACATATTAATGCACAGAAATAAAGCAAGTTTGCACTGTTATGTTTGTGTGAGCTTAAGGCTTAGATGGCTTGTAGAGCTCCTACCTGCTCAAGGAAATGCATTTTCTGCTTGTTAGTATCATTACTATAAATTAAAGTTTTGCCTGAGACAAAAAATTAATGAAATTTTGTTTCCAGGCTCTCTAACTAGCTAGAAAAGATACGGACTCTGCTGACAACTTTATCAAAAGCTGCAGTGTATGTGGTATTTTCCTCAGGGTCAAGGACTCGTGAGCTCCCACATTTACCTAATGTGCAAAAGAGAAAACTATCAGAGGAAAATTCTTGCAAAACATAAAAGTTTCGGAAGTCACATGATTTTCTAGTGCTTTGGGGTAGAAATCATCATATGAAGCTGTTTGAAAAGGTAATACCATAAACAGAAAAAAATTATCTTTAGGAAAATAGTCTCAAGTATTGGCTAAACAGACTCCTTGTATAGATGTACCATTTACCAGTTTGTTACTCATCGTGAATTATTATGAGCCATTACAAAAGCTGAATGGTTTAATAAATCATCTTTATAACTATCTAAAAATATCACTTTGCCTTCCTGGATGTCAAGCATTGTCACAGTCATCCTTCTGGTTTCTCTTTGCAAAGATTTTGTTTAAACTGCAACTATGATGTAACATTAATCTGAGTAATTGGAACAAAGTTAATTTGCCTCGTTTTCTGCCTAACAAGCTCCTTCTTACTCTCTCTCCATGTATCTGATTTTATGGGTTAATTATGTCTCTTGGTTATGCATGCCGCTTAATGGCACTTCCTCAGCCCAGAATCCTAGTGTGCAAACACAACCAATGTCTACTGTGCTGACTTATCAGGTATTCTTTAATGGATAAAAAGATCATCCAGTCCTATTTTTTCACTTGAAAAGAGCTGCCTTTTGTTAATAATAATGGAAGAGATTTCAAATGCCCAAGAGAAAGTTAGAGAGAAAGATCAATGGAATCTGCATTCTCAGCACACCTCAGTTTTTTGGAAAAATCTTCCCTAGTGTAATCTCTATCCAAATAATGATTTTTATCTAGATTTATGAAGTAATCCAGAGTACAGGAATTCACTATTCCCTATTTGCTTCTCAAAGCTGCTGCATATGGTCCTGCAGATAGAGTCCATATTAGAAGTTTCTTATGAATACAAACTTAGATGTTTCATAATCGCCTATGCCAGCATGTATTTTAGAACTTTGTACTCATTTTAAGCAGAAAGAGAAGAAAATATGTAATACATATGTCTACAAGGCTTTGACTATCCTTCCTCAAGATGCTCCTGCTTGTTTTATAGGTAATGTATTCAGTGGTGTGCTTAAGTTTGATTTCACTCTTCTTAAATGTTTGTTTTCTTTGTCAAGATTCTTTAAAATTTAGCCTTATAATTCTCTTTCAGTCATGAGCAAGGTGTTTACTGTTTACAAAACTTGATGGATTGTTTCTGAGTGCAGAGATGTTTAGAGATGTTAGTTTTATTACTACTGTCAGCTGCCAGGTACCTCTAGCACAACAAAAATTGTTTGCACTTTAAAAATGTTGATGCAAATGTTTTCAATGTGATAATTTTCATTAGGTGTCAGAAATGCTCATGTACTTTCATCTAATACCTTTGCAAATAAGTTCAAGAAGTGTAAAATCGCTGTAGTGCAGGTCTAATGGAATCAAACATTTTTCACCTGTCAGAGCCATTGGTAGAACATACTCAAAATATCATTCATCATTTTGTAGTACATTTTGGGGGAAAAAAAAAATCATCTACCTTACAAATCAGTATTAGATCACCTTGTTTCCATTTAGTTGCTTATTTGCTTTTAGTGGAAGTCAACAACATTGAAGGTATCAGCACTACCTTACTTTAACCCAGTGTCACAAAAAAAAAAAAATAGTATATTGATAATCACATGGCAGGCATTGCTATTGAGAGATTTGTGAAAGGACCAACATAAAATTTCTTGAAAGCATTGCTAAAATAAGAATAATCTAAACGTGAAAAGAAACAATACTCATAGCACAATCACTGCCTCAAAATGCTAACAACTCAAGTGACAGAACTGGGTTAGAAATCTACAGTTTGCTGAAGAATAAAATAATGACAACTCAGTGATCTCTTAGATAACTCTGATTCATATTTTAGACAAAAACTACTATATATTAACTGACATACTGTTTATAAACTAAGTACAAAATAGAGAACAATGAAAAATAAAGGAACATAATATTCTATACCACTACGTTTTTTCCTCTCCTTTGCATATCACATAGAAATGATGTATGTGTTAGAGAATTTTAAGAACCACAGTTTCTAACTTGATTTTCAAGTCTCTTAAAGACTTTTGAAATGTATAGCGCTAAATCACATGGATATTATTCTGTTAGTGATATGAATGCAAGTGGAAAACGTAATATTTTTTGGTGGCTGGTTTCATCATATTCTGCTGTATAGAAACCATGGCAGTGTGTCGTTTCCAGACATGTTTACAATGTCTTCAAAACACGAGGATAATCTTAAACAGTAGAGATAGATAATTTTATTGAGCAAACCAGATATATTTTAACTCCTCAATAGCAACAGTGGTAGGTTAGTAATTGTTCCTTAAATTAAAAGTCTCTGATATTATCTTTTTGAATTTAAAATGTCTGTGTTCAGCCTATTTCTTTGAAATACCCATTTTCCACTGATCCCAGGAAAAAAAAAAACCAAAACATTTTTCTAGCCACTCATCCTTCTCCGGATGCTTTCTGATTTCTGTTTCCTCTGTTCTTGAGCAGCTTTATTGTTTGCATAAGTACTATGCACATATGAATTCCAGAACTCCCAGTTTTACTCCTTTGTTCCTACCCTCTCATTTTACCTAGTATATTTGACAGAGTAGAAATTTCCTTCTCCAACTTGTTATCTTCTTTGAACACCTTTCTGAATGATGTTTTGGAAGATTAAATTTCTTTTCCTTCTACCCTCTAAGTGTTCTCATACTTTCTTTTTAACATATGATGTCATTCACTTTGAAAACTACATCAATATTAGAAAAGTCCTACTCAGAAATACTATTTCATTGCTTATCTGCCATCTAATACTGCTTTTCTTTTTGCCCTTACTTTTGGGTTGTACTAATAGCAACAAGCCTAATACACTAAATCAAAACATTCTTTCCTTCTTTCCAGGAACAAAACTGATAAATCAAGCTGAGTTACTTTCTTTCATCCTTTTAAGCTATTAACTATGTATCTTTACATATATTATGCATATTTTAGTGAAAAACTCATATATTTGCACTGAAGTGGCAGTGTTAGCCCTAGTTTCTAATCTCTGTACCCTTGTTTTGTTCTGTGTTTCACAGTGCAAAACAATGCGAGTAATCAATAAATACATTGCTGTTTCTGGTATCATAGCTAACAGATTTATGTTATGTTTCCTCTTCTGCTCTTTGTCTAAATGTCTGTGGGTGGAAATGGAAGACAACAGAGATGACTATATGACTATTGGATTTACAACATAATGTACTGTATAGCACAAGATAACCCTTATTTATGCCTAACAAGAGCCTAATCAACATACATTACTGAAATTAGTTCTTATTCTTTGCATGCTAAATATCTAACATATTTAAGGGAAAACCAAAGTAGTGTAACAAGTGTATACTAAATTACAGTGGTTTGGCATACAGTAGACACTTTAAATTGAGTATATGGCAACTTCCACTGATTTGATATTCTTTCAGGCTGTTAGGAATGGCAGAAGTATACATTAAGCAGGGAAGCACCTAATTTATGTTACTCTTTCCTGTTGTCTGCCTCTGCTGCTGTATCCATTTTGTAGATCTACTGAATGCCAAAAGAATGTAAGCTGTATTTCTAAATGCACCCATTTTTATGATCGGCCTAAGCCGTCATTTACATAATGGCTGAATTTGACTTGGAGGCTTTCAAGAGAATTGCAACCTATTCAATGGGGTAACTGAACGAAATTACCACCACTTTGAACTGCAGGATTCAATGCTGCCTTTATTACTAATTCAAACTAGTTCAAACTACTTCTACTACAAATTCTAATTTGTATATATAGCCTATTTGAAGGCCAATAATTTTAAAAAAATATGGTGGCATTACAGAATTATGGTAAAATATATATTCTGATATACTTACAATGCTGACCGAGAAGACATTCTGGAATGGAGATATTTGTCACTGCAGTGATGACAGTTTCATTAAGTCTTCAGCACTTTAGGCTACATATAACCTTTTTGGTAGAAATTCCATATAATTAGCCAACAGTCACAAAAATACTACTTTTTCCACTGCTGTTCCATCATATTCTAGAGGCACAACAGGCACATTTTTTCACTTAAAATAAACACTACACGAAGACCTTCCATTACTGAAACTCACAAATCAGACACATCTTAATTTTTTTTTCCTTTCTCTGTATAAGCTTTTGGGGTGGGTTTATTTTTACACAGTCGAACCCACAGTTTTACCTATATAGAAAACACTACTGTATACTTCACTGCTGCAATACTGCACTGCAGCTTATTTTTGTTCAACTTTTAAGACCTTCATATATTTTTTTTATTGAATAGGATAAAGATCTTTAACCAAGGCATCCTGAATAAGAATTCAGGAACAAAGAATCAACACAATCAGTTCCAAACAAACATACCAGCACACACACACACACACACACACAAAACCTTTGATTGTTTCCAAGTCTTTCACTCTGTACAGCACCCAAGAGACCATATTTTCATATCCTGTCCAAAAACTGTACAACTATGAGCAACCCACAGAATCACAGAAAACAATATATTGAGATATGGGTCTCACAACACAGAAAAGTTAGAATCCATGCACTGGTCGGGCCCGTACCTATAGCACAGACACAGGCTACCAAATTTATTTACAAAATATTTAAAATTAACACTATCTACATCTCAGAAATTATAGGAATTCTCTATCTGGGAATATCAGGTATTTCAAAGTATGTTTTCAGCAGAAGCCAAGATGAAAAAGGAAAATTTAAAAAAAAAAAAAGGAAAGATCACAAATAAAATATTTTGAAATATTTTCAATCAAAACAAAAATTTGCCACTATGTACACACTTCCTTGACTCTTGTGCTTAATTTTAGACAGTCACTGTATAAATGAGATTGCACAGCAGTTTGGGAGAGGTCCTGGAGCGCACAAGCACAGCCAAACCACATCAAGTCATACTGTTATCATTTCAGGTTTAATCATTGCAAGTCCAGACATTGGTGTTTATCCAGTTTATTGACAGTATTCTAATTTAGATCAAGATTAGACGCACCACAAATAGCATGTGTGTGTGTGACAGAGAAATAGATTTCTCTTGTAAGTAACCAAACAACTAGAAATCAAAGTTTCATTGGAAATCAATGCAATTTAAAGTCTTTGGTGAAGTCTTTGACACAAAGACTGAGAAACTTTCTTTTCCAAACTGTGTGTGTTATATGCAATCTATATAGATTACTACAAAATAGGCCTGCAGTTTGGATCACCATAGTGGATATAGCTTTTGTATAAGGTACCTATGGAGAACATTGCTGTTAAAAGAAATAAGAATTTTACAAGCACAATAGCACTTCACAAAACACTTAAAATTATTCCTTCCCTATGTACTATGAGACATATGCATTCACCTATTACATTTATTCAAAATTTATCTTGAAGACGTATTCCTTTACATTCCACAAGAAAACGACTCTTACTCCTTTTGAAAGCTTATGCAGTTCTACAAGAGGAAGTAAAAAAAAAAAAAACCAAGAGGCGAAAAGAAAGACTTTACAGTAGGGGAGCAGGTATTGCATGAATGTAAGAGGAATAGATGTACAACATCTGCTGTATCTTCCCATCATATGTCGTCACTGTATGTCATAGTTCCTTCCCTCCCATCCTATTTTGAGACCTTACATCTCATCATGCTACATGTGGAATAATCTAAATGATGGAGAGAAACATGTTTTCAGTATCAGCCAAAAAGTATTATTTGTAATGTCCTTTTTTTCTTCAGTGCTACAAATCTGCCCCAACAAGATGAATGAAGTTCACAATATTATTTTCTTAGCTCTTTGATATGGGCCAATGAAACTTGCATCTTGTTGTCAGATTTGCAATAATACAAGTAACTAGCATCTCAGTCTGCATTTTTAGACGAATCAAAGGGTCTACAGGCGTCATATTTTCAGATTCAATAGAAATGCTCTTTCCTGCTACATGTAAAACTGACAGGTGGTAAGGTGGTGGTTGATGCCTGATATTTATTTTGTCAGGATGCAGGGATTTGACAAGCCCTCTGTAGCCACCTAATGTAGGCTGTTCTAGAACAAAAATTACGAACCCAAGTTTCCCATACAGTCAGTAAGAAGAAAGATGATTTTGTCCACCTAAATAGAAGCCTACAGCACTTAATGAAAACCCCCCTTAAACAGCTGTTGGGTTTTTTAGAATTATGTAATACCAAAAAAGGATCATTTAATGCTCTGCGCCACACAACCCTGCATACGTCTCCATCCTTGCTTCTCAAGTAAGACTGCTCTTTATGGAGGGAGCAGAAGAAGAGTACCCAGAGTGGATATGTTTTGTAAACTAAAGGATTATTTCTGAGGATACCAAGTTACTACAAGCACATTAATTGCTTGCATTTTATTCATAACTTTTAAATAGAAATTTTCATAACTTTAAGCAAGTCCACTCTACGCTATCTACCGCATTCTTTCTGATGCACACACTTCGGATTTCATCACTAAAAATATGTTTCTGGTACTACTCACAGAAATAAAATACTGTATTAGTGTGGTCACAGAGTCCTGCCAAACAAAATACCTGTCAATTGAATGTACTCTACAAGATATTTTCTAGCATAACTTTAATCTTTGAAAATATCCTTCATGACAGAAAACCTGCTGTGGAAAGCAATTTTGTTAGTATTTGCAGTTTGTAATCTATGAGGAAATGCAGTCCATTTACATTCTGACTCTAGCTGATACTTTTTTCTTTAACAAGCACTTTTTAATACATTGTCTGAGGAAACATTAGAAAAATATAAAAAGAGAGAGAGAGGGTTAATAAATTCTTGTCACACTCTAATTTTTTTTTGAGAATTGGATTCGATCAAGCCTCAACAAGTTTGTAAAATACAATAGGGGAAAACTACTTTCCTCTGTAGTTCTACAGGAAAGTGAAGACTTCAAAGCCTCTAGTATTTTTGTTTCTCCTGCAGGGACACTTCTGTAATCTACTTTTTGTCATCTCCAAGAAGAGCAGAGGACAGGCAACTTATTTAAAAATCAACCTTTTCTAGTTTTTTTTTGTTTGTTCGTTTTTATTTTATTTTGGTTGAATAGCTAAAAAAAAAAGTTATTCTTGTTCCTATCTGCAGATTATATAACAATTTTATATAAAGTAGCTTTTAGTATTTTAGCAAGTCATACATATCTTTTAGTGCTTTTAAATGAGAGATTAGACATTGGGTTTTTTACTGTCTTTCCAGCAGCATTTGTGATTTCTTATGTCTGAATGGTGTTAAGAGAACACAGGGACCGAACCTGGTATACAAAGTATGCTCTGTTATGTGAAGCTTAGTAACCTTCAAAAGTTTTTTCGTTTTTGAAAATACTGCAAGAACTTCTGCAGTGTATTTTCTATCTTGTTGCACTTTTTTTCCTTAAATGAGACTCTTGTATTTTGTTTAATATCAAAACTTTATCAAAACTTTTTATATATTTGTGTATCTATTTGTTCTGACGGATGTATTTATATATACATTTATTAATAAAAAATAAAAACACATGGAATATAGATTTCTGGAATCTATACTATTTGACAACTGTCTAACAGTAATTCTAGAGTATATTTATGACTGAGTAGTTTAATACATTTAGAACTGGACCCTTATATTATGAACAGAACAAATCAGAAGCAATACATGCAGATCATTTTAGCCAGAGAAAAAAATCATATTTTGTCATGAAAAAATGTAGATAAGCAAGTCATTTTTTTGATAAGTTTGTTCTAAGTTTTTTCCTGTACACCATTTTTCTTTAATGCTATTGGGCCTTCAGACTGCTGAAATGTGGCAAAACCATGTTTTAAATACCTGAAACTTTTATCAACTGTAGTTAAATATTTCTTCCATTTTATCTCACATTGAGTCCTCAGATTCTGTATGTTACCCGAGTAAACACTCAAAACAGGCTGCTGTGGACTCTGCAGAATAATTTACATGCCTTAATCTGAAATGCCTATGCACTGATCTTCATTCACTAGCCACACTTAACACACACAGGGAAGATTTTATTAGGAAGTTTTCTTACTAAGATACTGTGAGTTCTCCTTGCTGGCACAACTATATGCAGCTAAGATTTGATGATGCTGAGTAAATCAATGCTGAGCCGGGGTCCCAAAATATGGTCTTGATTCTCCCTGATGAGCCTTTTCATTGTTCCTGATGAGACTCTGAACCACTCTGCAGGGCCCACCAGGAGGGCAGCCAGCATAGTGTATGCCCTACAAAATACACCTTGAAAAGACAGTGACAGTGATGCTCATGTCCTTCCCCAAAAGGTCTGGTGGCGAAAGCATTCTTCTCTTACAGCATACATAATCAACTCTCTCACTTCTCATTAGTGTGTCCTAATCATTAACTTACATGGGGTTTTTTGTTTGTTCCTTGTTTTATGGGAGTGGGGTGGGGGGATGGGGGGGAAACATACTCCTGTAGACAGGTTTGACTATTCCTCTTTAAATGGAATACGTGGAAGCTCATTAAGCAAAAGAGAAATGACTTGAAAGAGCAATGGTTGGTCGTTCGACCTACTGATCAAGATGCTTGCTCGGGAAGAGAGGAAGCTCCAATTTCTTCTATGATCTCTATTAAATACAGCAAAAGAACAACAATAAGTAGAAAAGAATGAGACCTCAATCCTTGCCCTGGGTAAGTATGCCAAAACCAAGTATCTGTCACTCCTTCTGCATTTGCCATTTTCAAGTCATGCAGAGCTCTTTTATTAGACTCTGTCAACTATGAGCAATACTGCCTGCATTGATCTCGTTTCCTACATAAGAATCACAGAGCTAAGATCAGGATCTGATGTGTGTCTCTGCAATTTGTATCAATCCACTCTCCCTGCATGTTCAGATGCTCTCTGAACAACAAGTAGTCTGGAAAGCACATCTAATTACTGTGCCATAAACCAATACTGATTAATTTGTCCCTTGCTTTAATGCCTGCGTGTCTCAAAGCCTTTACTGTTGATCCAGAGTTTGTAGTGAATACAAGTCTTTAATGGTAATTCATGTAGCTGATTTTCACCCTATGTGCCAGTACGACAAAAAGATGCTCCCCTGACGGGTAAACTGATCCCAAGTTGGTCTGCAGATGGGCTTCAGCTGCCATCCATGATGTTTCAGCTGGATGTCCCATAATACTCTCTAGCACCAACAACTGTAAGCAGCTATCATTTCAGAAGGTCATGAGGTAATGTCTGGTGCTTTCAGACGTGAGTTGTTTCCCTCTGTTGGAAGCTTGTTCTTGTACTGGTTCCAGGAACAGGCCTTTTCACTTTCTGAGACTTTGTTCAATAGCTATAGTATTTTTAAGAGGTTTAATATTATAGGCACTGAATCATTCCAAAAGTAGCAGTCTTTTCACCACTTCTTTATTAACTGTACTTCTTCTGAAGTTGGACGTATGCCTGTTCCTTTGTAAAGAAATTGAGTTGTTTCTGTCACAGCAGGCAGTTCTCAGCAAGCTTTAGATCCTATTCCCCACCCTCACGATATGCTAGACAATTTAACATGTTTCTCTCACAGCGACTGTACACAAGGATAATAAATGACTAGCCATTCCAAATCCTGCCGTGCCTCTGGCATTTTCCTCTTGATGATCTCAAGAGCACTATTAACACCAAATATACACCTGTGGCTAAGAGATAAAATAGCAAAGTACCTTCTTCCCTTGGAAGAGTGCCTTGCAGCATGAGACTCATTAATCTCTCAGCTATTTTGTTTGGGTGCTCCCAACCACACATTTAAGAACTACTCTACATGTCATCTGATACACAAAGCAACACTCAGTGAAAACTGACTTCCTCTGCAACCCCCACCACTCATTTTCTAAACCTTCTGGAACTGCAAAGGCCTGTATCACAAAATTTTAATTTAGTCTTAATTGAACATCAAACCAAGGTATGACAGAAGCACTATTTCCCTGAGATCACCAAGACCAACTTTCCAGGTCCCACTTGAGATAAGTGCCCAGTTATAAAATTTTTGGTGTAGTCAGGCAGCCCCAGAGCATGCCTGACCCCCCCTGGTACTGACAAAGTACCAGGTATCAACTTTGCCTTTTTCTTGTTAGAGGGAATGCTTTTGCAATTTGAGCATGCTGGGCAACATCTGCTGAAGCTGCTACTGCCTCTCTCTGTTCATGTGCCACAATAATCTGCTTCCTGCGGAAAAGACAGACCCAAACGGAGAGGAAAGAGGGCCAGATCAAAAGGGGGAAAATGGGCAAAATTTGTGCAGTGGGTTGAAGGTTAATGCAAGTGAAGACAAAAGAACAGTCATCAGATGAGCATCTCTGTTATCGGTCTCACCAATGCTGCTTATGTCTCTGCCAACTTGCTCAACTAATCTTCCCACCATTCAGTAGGTTGACATCAAACACAAATAACAGCAGCTGCAAATCATGCATTAAAATGCTGGAATTCAAATCTCTGGATGATAATACAATACAATGGCACAGTCTTGATTCTTCTTCTTGTCTAGTTGTTATGGCAAGGCTAGCGATGAACCATTCCAAGCAGACAGTGCCAGCTCAGAGGGCAGAGTTAAGTAGACTTTAATAAACTGAGCTAGCTAGGAAAACAGGAGGGGTAAAGGTGAAAGGCAGCAATTTCTGATGGAGGTTATACTCCATCAGAAAAATTGCTACCATTGGAAAAGCAGTTGAGAAAAAATAAAGTAATTGTGTCAGGCAAAGCATCTCCTGCTGCTCTCTGCCTCTGGGCTGGTTTAGGGACGTAAATTCCTTCACAGAGCTTGCCACTAGTGACCAGACTACTTTTACAATTCCAGCTTAGCAGACAGTGCCAGGACTGACACCATTCACGTAGTTTACTTCTCAGTGACCCTGAGGAAAGGTGATGTCTAGGATAGGGAAATAAATTAGAATATGGTAAAATAAATAGTGTTTTAGGAACTGCATTTTCCGTATGGCATGCTGCATACATTATTTACCTATCCTCAACCCAGAAAACATAGTATCTCCACATTTGTCAAATTTCAAGCATTTACACTTTTTTTTTTCTTTTTGGTCTATGTCAAGCAGATTAAAAGCCTCTTTTGCTATATATTTGTTGTTTAGCTGGCATTTATCAACTCGTTTATGCTCAGTTTGGATCAGTTCACAATGCCAACCCCACCTGCAAATGTGACCACTCTCAGCCCAGCTGCCAGCATTGCAGAGTGTGTCTCGCATGACTCTGCTGTGCGGCAGTTATACACAGTTTCCTACCCTTGATTGAGGGGCTCCCAACACTGCTGTTAATTTCTAAACGGGGCTTATTCCAGGTCCTTATTCCCTGTCCCAGGAGACTATCCTTATTCTTTCGTCCCAACATTTCTTCATTCATTGTTAAGCCAACTGCACATAGGGATTTGACCCTTGCAGTTCAGTATCATCATATTCTGATTAACATTTAGCCCTTTTAGCCCATTTGTAGGTTAAGCCTTTGCTCATGTCTCTCTATAATAAGGCCATGCTATATATTAAGGATGGCTACATTTGAGCCCTCAAACCGGAATGAAAGACGAGCCATCCCTTTGAAGTACACAGATGGTGGAATGCATGAAAATGGAAACTTGTAGGTTTGGACCAAGAGTGAAGTCCCATGCATTTAGGAAGCTTCTTTGGTTCAAAAACCAGCACCACCACCCCAAAAAACTCCCCTACACCAATTTCTTGTATCAACTAAAAATTAGGTCTCATTATGCTCATTAGCATGTAAAATCTGATTCAGCTCCATTGTCTAACTGAAGTAACATAGACAGTAACAATTGATCCACGGAAGTCTTTTGAACTACGTAGTCATTTTTTGCCAATTTCATTGTCTTATATGCAAAATATGCTACTGTAAACCAAATGTTGCATTTGGCTCTCCCCATGTAGATTTTCCTCATGACCTTGCTGTTGATTATACTTCATTCCTCTGTAAAAGAGAATGATTTAAAAAATACGCTATTTATTTGTGAATATTAATTCCCTGTCTTCTATATTCTTACCAAGTCTACTTAGTGATGTATTTTCCTTTGATTAACTTGAATACTATTTTTAGCTAGTTATAGTAGCTACCTGTATTATTACAGGTTAGGAAGCTTTTGCATGTAAAAAAACAGTGACTCAGTGGTCCTTGATGTGCTCCTGTTTCTCATTCTCAGATTTGTAATAATTCCTGCCAAATCAGCCTTTGTTCCTCAAGATTTTATCTCTTCTAGTGGAAAAGTGCTCTCATAAACTCTTCTTTGTTTTTCATATTCATCAAAGTTATCCATTGCTATTTCATAGTAATTTCCATCATCTTCACACTTAAATATTAAGGTTTAAAATTTTGTTCTTCCTTCATCCCCTTAACATACATAAAGGCAGCATAGCTATGGCTATCCTGTAGTGGGTCAAGCACTAATTCCCATCAGAGCGAGCTTCCAAACACAAAACCTTCAGGTTGGTCCATTTCTTCTTTTATGCTAAATATATTCTTACATCCTTGTTTTACTAAACAACTGCTTTTGGACATATATCTTACTTAGTTATAATTCTAGCAATTAATTTACAAAAGCTTCAGGTTTCAGATGTACACTTACCAAACATATTTTTCCCTACCACTGAAAATACAGGTTGCTACTGCACTGTGGTTTTGAGGAAAAAAACCTTCTGCTGTTTGTCTCTTATCAAGAAAGTAAAAAAAACCTAGTTAGTGCTGTTTGTCTCTCTGCAAGTATTTAGCTAGGTGACCTTCTTATACATAACAAAAACATAGTAAAAAATATATCCTTCTCAAACTCAAAGCTATCGCAGCTTTATTAGTCATGCCTCTTCACATTAGTACTTCAGAACCATGACTTTATCAGTCACCAAAATATATTTCATGAGCCGCTTTTTAAAACTTGTAGTCACATATTTCTTAATTTATCTAAAGAGAACTTAGGCTAGACAAGAGTGGCCTCCTTTAAGACTCTAGTAAATTATGTTTAGGTTCTCTGTAAATAATTTTTGCTAGATTCACCTGACCTTTCACAGAAACCAAAAAGACCATCATTAATTCATGAATCAAAATACAACATGTGCTTTTTGGCAGATGGGCATAGACAAATCAGATGAGGGAAAAAAAAAAAAAAGAGCTTTATTTTGTATTTTTCCAGGAGCCAGCTCTGCCAGATCTTTTGTGAATTTCCTCACAGTGTTTTACTGAGATAGTATTGTCCACATTCATTGACAGTAGTCAAAATAATCCTCATCCATAACAGGCTTAAGGTTTGAGCCAGAACCTGTCTCCTCCAAGTGGGAGTTAGTATCATTGAGCATCAGAATTATTTAGGATGCAAGTTGTTGGGGCTGCGTTTCTGATGAGCATGCGTGCTCACAAACACAGTGCTAGAGAGAGGAAATTCTTTCTTTCACTTTTCAGTTCACCTTTCTTGTGGCTCTCTCGGCTTTACATTTAACACTTCGTCTTGGCTAAGGGGTGCAAGGTGAGAGGTACAGGGTGTAAATTAAATGGGCACAAATCAACACACTCCTATTTTTCTCTCTTTATATATATAATTTTCAAACTGGCAGTCACGTGAATTGCTAACACACGAACATGGAGGTTCTGCGTATGAACAGCATCTGCTCTTAGATATTTGAAGATGGGCACCTTGGCTCAGCAACACAGCTCACTGTGTTCTTGAACACACGATAAAAGAGAGGTCACTGTATCTTTCTTGAAAGAGCTGTGTGTGTGCATGGGGAGAACAACATACAAACATACACTAGGTTTCCAAGTCCTTTTGGAATGGTATCTTCTTGTACAAGGTGGGAGTGAAGTTAAAAGAATCCATGTTTCACTTTTCTTTGAAATCCTAGAAGACCTCTCACCATAACCCCTTGCCATCCTCTGTTCTTTTCCCTTGCAGTGCTGATGCATAAAAAACTCTACCTATTTCTTTGCTACCAGGAGCTACCAAATTATCATGAGATTATACAACAGTACATAGATGTCCTCATAGAAAAAAATGAGTATCAGAGGCCTACAATTCATAGCTCCAGAAGAATTCTTAGAAAGGTTTTTTTTCCTTAGGTTCAAGTGATAACTCAAAAGAAAACAGTGAATCTGTGAAGTGAAACTCAAAAGGAAAAACTAAGACTACTTGATACTTTCGTTGCTCACTTTTCACCTTTCTCACAAAAGAATTGAAGTTTTATTGAACTTACAAAGTGAGTTTAAAATGGCTACAATCTTACTTCCAAACCTACAAACTTCTTCTATGCCAAAACATTTTGTCCTTAGAGATTTTTTGATAGTTGTTGTGTCTTCTTGTTTGGGGTTTCTTTAACAGTATTTTGTTTTGCTTCCATTGCACTGCTTGTGCTGTATTAAGTGAAATAAAATCAGTGCTATGTGTACATTAACATCTGCTTTCAAACACATAAACATGTATTCCCTTCTGCACGTTGAAATGCACAATTTTCTCATCAGTGCAATAAAAATATAGTGGCAAAAATAATGACATATTTTTGGTTTTCCAAACAGCTACTCTATTTTACTCTGTAGGTTTCAAGTGTAAAAAAAATGATACCAACTTCCATTATGAACACCTCCCAACTATTAGCTGAAGGTATACAGGTCAGAGATAATACTAAAAAGAAAAAAAAGTTTTTATAGTATTTCAGTGCAACTTTAAAAAAATGTGTTTACCTCTCTCATCCCGTACATAACATAGACAGAATTGAACAGCTTATTTTTGCCAATGTTATTCTACTTTGAAAAGCTGCTTAATTCAGAAGATTGAAGGCAAATTTAACTAATGAGTAAACCTGTTGAAGCCAAGAGTCATTCCAGTCACAACTTTAGTAAAAACATTTGTTTTTCTTTTACTGAGATAATTGATAATTATTCATTTACAGCTTTAGACTTGCAACTTCCCTGAGGGTACTTTGTACAATATTTAAAAGCAGGTATCTGAGAATCTAGTGCAAGAGAGAAACAAATAAAAAGAATCTTGGAGAAAAATACAGGAGAATATATGAAGGATGAGAAGAGTATTGGCTTTGATTGGAAGAACTTATATTTATCATCACCCTAGTCAGTCCGGGTGTATGATTCCCAGAGGTGTGTCTTTCTCAGCATCATGCCATGAGGCATTAGATAATACAAAGCAGAACTGTAGTTAAAATTCTTATTATGTACTATGTTTTCCTACTGTTGCCTCTAAGGCAAAAAGAGACCACTGAGCTGTATTGTATTGAAGGTTTCAAATGCAATTTCAGCCTAATGCTTTGCATTAGTATGTGGCATTTCTGAGTGCTCTGCTCTTCTACAGAACGAAAGAATGACTCAGGTACTGCAATAGGCACATCCGTGATTAAATACAGTGATGGTATTTGCACTGCAAAGCCATTAGAAAAACAGCTTAAGAACTGACAAGAAGAAGGTTCCAACACAAAAAAAGGTGGACCAAATTTATGTATACAGATTGCCAGTACTCCAAGCAGAAAGCAAATTAAAAAAAAGGCCTACCATCCATAATTCTGCAGAAATTACTGTTATCTTTAATAAATGAAATTGAATATAGATATTAGCCTCCACTAAGAGCATACAGCTTACTCATTCATGAGTAACATGAGTAACATGAAAACAGCAATGTTTTGTATTACAGCATTGCATGGATGAGGTTTCCCAGTCAGATATTGATTTGGTTTAGACCTGCATGTTTTCCAGGAACTGGTCATACTACTGTTTGTGATTACATATAAATTTGTTCACAGAGTAGAAAATTTTTTATTTTCTCTTTTCCTTTCCATAAGTTTCCATTTTTTAGTTAGCCCCAATGCTTTGCCAAAAAAGATATTATCACTCTCTTTTCCTCAAACACAATGCATGAAAATACCTCGCTTTTCAAAAAGATAGTGACATTAAACCAACATGATAATAGTGTCATAGTATTCATAAAACAGTTTTGGCTGGAATAGATCTTTAAGATCATCAAGTCCAACCACTTATCCTGCACTGCCAGGTCACCACTAAATCATGTCACAGAGCACTCCATGTACACATCCTTTAAATACCTCCAGGGATGGCAACTACACCACTGCCCTGGGCAGCCTGTTCCAATGCTTAACAACTCTTTCAGTGAAGATTTTTTTCCTAACATCCAACCTAAATCTCTCCTGGCTCCACTTGAGGCTATTCCCTCTTGCCCTACTGCTTGACACTTGCAAAGATACCAACACCCATCTTGCTACATTCTCCTTTCACATAATTGCAGAGAGTGATAACAGTCTCCCCTGAGCTTCCTTTTCTCCAGGCTGAACAATCCCAGTTCCCTCAGCCACTCCTTATATGACCCTCATTGATCTCTAGACCCTTCACCAGCTGCATTGCTTTTCTTTGGTTCCCTCCAACACCTCAATGTCATTCTTGGAGTGAGGGGCCCAAAACTAAACACAGTATTTGAGGTGTGGCCTCACCAGTGCTGAGTACAGGGGGACAATCACTTCCCTACTCCGGCTGGCCACACTATTGCTGATACAAGCCAGGATGCTGTTGGCCTTCTTGGCCACCTGGGCACACTGCTGGCTCATATTTAGCTGGCTGTCAACCAACACCCCTAGGTTCTTTTCTGCAGCGCAGCTTTCCAGCCAATCTTCCCCAAGCCTTTAGTATTGCAGGGGGTTATTGTGACCCAGGTTCAAGACCCAGCACTTCGCCTTGTTGAACCTCATACCACTGGACTCATCCCACTGATCCAACCTGTCCAGGTCCCTCTGTAAAGTCTCCCTACCTGCTAGCAGATTGATGCTCCTGCCTAAGTTGGCATCGTCTGCAAACTTACCGAGGGTGCACTTGATCCCCTTGTTCAGATCACTGATAAAGATTTTAAGGAGAACAGGTCCCAATAATGAACTACTCATCCCACTGATCCAACCTGTCCAGGTCCCTCTGTAAAGTCTCCCTACCTGCTAGCAGATTGATGCTCCTGCCTAAGTTGGCATCGTCTGCAAACTTACCGAGGGTGCACTTGATCCCCTTGTTCAGATCACTGATAAAGATTTTAAGGAGAACAGGTCCCAATAATGAACTCTGGGGGACACCACTTGTGACTGGCCACCAACTAGATTTTACTCCATTTGCCACCATTCTCTGGGTCTGGCCATTCAGCCATTTTTTTTGTCCAGTGAAGAGTACACCCACTCAAGCCATGATCTGCCAGTTTCTCCAGGAAAATACTGAGAAACAGTGTCAAAGGCTTTACTTTAGTCTAGGTAGAAAACATCCACAGCCTTTCCCTCATCCACTAAGTGGGTTGCCTTGCCATAGAAGGAGATCAGGTTTGCCAACCAGGACCTGCCTTTCATAAACCCATTCTGACTGGGCCTGATCGCCTGGTTGTCCTTTACATACCATGTGATGACACTTGAGATGATCTGCTCCATAATCTTCCCCGTTACCAAGATCGGACTGACAGGTCTGCAATTCCTCAAATCCTCCTCTGGCCTTTCTTGTAGGTAGGCGTCATATTAGCTAACCTCCAGTCAACTGGGACCTTCCTGGTTAACGAGGACTGCTCGTAAATGATGGAAAGAGCCTTGGCGAGTGCTGTTAATTAAATATACTTCCAACTGCAAATAGTTTCCTCATTTTTTGACATCTGTGTTAAAATTTTGGAACAGGTTTCAGCATCAAAGAGTTCTGGTTTATTTTCTGCATAGCTGTTCTCCTAGCACTAAATTTCATATGATACCTGCTTCTCTACCATATAGGCTCTAGTGGATTTCTTTAGCTTTCTATTACACACCTTTATGGAAAGACTATGTGATCAGAATATAAAATTAATTAAAACTAATAAAAATACATTCTTGTAATGCACCACAATACATGTGGTTTGTAGCAATTGTGCAACCACTTTTAGCACCATGCGAACAACAGGAAAACTGGAAACATTTTGAAAAGCAAATGATGTGAATGAGGAGTAGTACACACAGCTGCATATTGAAAATTTTACAACAAAACCAGTGTCAGTGCATTTTGTAGAATTAGACACAGCACCTTTACCTGGAGCTGTGTTGCAGTCCAAATCTGGAGCAACTTGAATTCTGATTGAATTTGATGGCTTTCCTAAAGCTATCCCACTGCATAGGTGCAAGTACAGAAATGCTTGTGGTTTCCAAAAAAGCCATGTATTAAGAAAGACAGTGCACGGTAGGAATTAATTCATTTTAACACAGTTTGTGAGTAGAAAAAGACAACAACAGGAGTGTTGCAAAGAGAATTGCAACTCTTTATCCTATAGGGCCAGCTAATGCAGTTTAAACATTATAAAATTGGAATTAAAAGTCACTCAGAGCCTAGTATTTTTTGTCAACTAAAAAAAAAAAGATGTTGGCAACTCCCTACCTATAATAATGCCTGCATAAAACACTGCAACTCCTTCCAGTACATTGTTTTCTTTACCTTTCATGAATAATTCTCTGGAAATTTGGAAGAATTTTAATACAGAACTGACTGCACAAAATTTTTCTGTTATACAGCTTCAATTTTAAAAAGAACTGCAGTCCAGAGTTTGAATTTTAGCATCAGAGAACCGTAATGGAATGAGAAATATTCCGGTGATTAAGAACAATGTTTCAATGATTCCTTACATAAACCTTTCAATATGCCTATTGCATCATTTTGGGCCCAGTTTCTAATTCACATCCTATGGCAGAAATGCAGATGAAAACAATGAGTATATAACACTGATCCAAGTTAAGATGAAAGCCAAATCCCCATTCTAGATTTTACCAGTGAGGGTTGGGGGTTGTTTTTTTTTCTTGTATTCTACTTTATTTTTCAAAATCAATTAATTGCAATCGTATTTTTTTTTAATATATAAAAAAATATCCAAGCTCGGACTGTATGACTCCATACTTCATTTCGTATAGACTAGAGAGAAAACAACCCTAATGCTACAAGTAAAAACAATTAAGATAATGTACCTCTGTCATTCTCTGTTACGATATCTACATCCCCCCGCTGATGCTCCACATAGATTCTGCTTCTCCTCCCCATCCAATACCTCCCCACATCATGATTCTGCAGGCTCACATGGGAGGGCACATAGAGATGTTGAAGCAGGGTTTGTTTATTTATTATTAAGAAGTGGAAGAAAAGTAAGGTCTTGTTTTAATCAGACATTAGATTTAATCAGACAGAAGATGCCTGGTAGAAAAGAAACAGAGGTTTTATACCAGTCATAGTGCATTTCAGCTGTCAGGTGAGTGGGCAATCACCACAATACCACACAACATTCTTTGTATTCTAAAGCACAGCGTATTCACTTTACACCTCATTGTTTAGCATGGTCAGCCTTCCTAATTTTCCCTTTTTTTCCTTTAGCAAAACCAAAGCAGAATAACGAACCACGAATTATCTCACTTTAAAAACTGCTGCATCTGGAATGACCCTTCAGCTTCTGAGCAACCCTATTTACTCCCGAGTAAACCTTATCTTAGATAAACAAAAGAAGGGAGAGGGCTTTTTTTTTTTTTTTAAATTCTGAACATCTTTGTTATGCGTCTCACAGAAGATGGTCTGTAAGCTCAGGGCCACACTGACCAGACATGCAGCAGATGAGCAGGCTGGAGTGGTCAGTCAGATGAGGTACATCTGTGGAGAACAGGACACTTACCATTCCTGCCTCTAGTCTCGCAAAGACACTTAGGGGAAGATAAAAGGTCAGAGTAAATAAATATGGTTTTATATTGAATCATTTCTGTTCTCAACACACGCGTGAAAGTGCAAAATCAGCAGCAGGAAAGAAAAATATGCATCATTTATTGGAAAATAAGTGGTATGCTAATAACAATGTCGAAAAGATAGACAGAGAGATGGGAAACATCCTCCTCGGGGTTCTGTAATACGTGTATGTCAGGTTTGTTCCATGTAAATGAGCAACGAACTCAGAAACAACTTTTTTGTTTGTTTGTTTTAGTAAGATGTGTTTCCACAGCTCACTCTTTACCTAGCGAGATTACTTTATAATTTCCAAGCAGAACTTCACACAAATTTACACAAATCTGAGCTCAAAATTTGGTCCTACTTAGAGCAACAAAGTAACTTTCCTTGTTAAAGCAAACTAGATCAGCTTTTTCAGTTGAATGCCACCTAAGAATGCTTTCATCATAAATCTCTCTTAATCTCATTCATTCAGTCTCTGATAGATTAAAATAAAATAGACTAGACTGTTTCAGTTAGAAGGCACCTATGACAGTCTTCTAGTCCAACTGCCTGACCTCTTCAGGGCTCACCAAACATTAAAGCATGTTATTAAGGGCAATGTCCAAATGCCTCCTAAACACTGACAAGCTTGGGGTGTTGACCACCCCTCTAGCAAGCCTGTTCCAGGGTTTAAACACCCTCTCAATAAAGAAACATTTAAAAGTTAGCAAAGGTATTATGCATAAAAAGCACAATACCAAATGATTAAACACAAACAGCAAAAGATTAAATCTTCTTGATGTTACAGTATAGACCTGTATGTTAATTTATCTTGTTCTATTTCTTCCTGGCCTATGTAAACATGGATAAAAATCAAAGCATTATAAAAAAAAAATCAGTTTTGTATTTGCTGAATTTTTAATTAATTTTAATTTCTACCTTCAGGAAGGAACAGTCTTGCACGTTAACTCATAGACAGAGAGAAAAGTGCTTAAATATCTACAACTCACTTCTCAAAAATACCAATATTTCACTTACAAGATTCAAGGAATTCTGCAAACTGAAGCATTGTATTTGCTGTTTTAAAGACTGCTTTCAGATGCTTCCAGTACAGTAATCTTTCTGAATCTTGTAGTCATGAGGTGTCACTGAGATGAAGTGTTATACCTATTCATGTCGATGTGCACATCATGTTATCCTCTATAATCATTCCAAGGATTCATGTCAAGAGTGACATATGAAAAGATGCAGCTCACTGTGAATTGCAGTTAAGAACACTGTATTTTCCAATACACTGCTCAGAATATGAGTGGTTACTCATACTGGGATATTGGTTTATTATTATAATTATTTTTATTCCAGCAAAATCTCTGTCCTTGATGATTTGAGCTTGCAGAACAAACTTGCTCCAAGCATTTTGTCAGTCTAGGTAAAACTGGACAAAACTCCCTGTGTTCATTATTCACAATATCTTTTAAGACAGGACCATTAGAGTTTCACCGAAGAGAAGTTCTTTTCTACAAACAAAGGGGACTGAATACACTACACAATTCTGCCCTCCTGCAAAGTGTTCTTTAATAGCAGTGTGCAAAGATGTATTTGAGGTGATTCGTTATACAAGTCAAACTGTATAACAGTATAATGCAGCCCATCTTTAGAGGAGAGGCAAAATGTCACAAACCTACAGGAGAGGTAAGAGAGATCCCAGATTATGCCATTTGCTAAGTATTTTCTTGAAATTAGTAACAGAATTAGAAGGGACCTAGAGAGATCATTCAGCCACCTTCTCCTATATTAAGGCAGTTTCAGCTACACCTTTGTCCTACCCGTTCTGTTTTTACATAAACCTCTCTTAAAAGCATCCCATGAGTGGGACATTACAGTTTGCCAGGAAACCTGTTGCAGAGTTCTAGTCTCCTTTCTATGACATATTTCTTTTTCCCACAGTATCCAATCTCAATCTTTATTGTAATTTAAACCTGTACTTCTTGGGCCCCTTCACATGTACATAGAAAATAATTCCTTCTGGCAGCAAAAAGTAACCTTGGCACAGGTGAAGACACAGCTGGAGTACTCTGACCAGTTTTGTTTCTGTACAGTAAAAATACAGACTGACATAACTCAGAAATCATCTCTGAGGATGACCAGAGGTCCTATATATCTAGATACGCTGCCACCTTTTTCTCAGCTCAAGGCTGCTCCATGGTTCCTTAATCACTGCTGTCAGTTATGTCAGGAAATGAACTCTGTAACAAAGATGACACAAAGAGTTGTTATAATGTTCAGCCTTTGCAGAATCACCAGTCAGTAGCTTTCCAAAGAACACCACCACACGATTGTGGTTATACTAACAGTTTCCTACATGAAGTTAAATATAATTACCAATTTCAAATTTTAAAAGGTGACTGTTCCAGTGACTAAAAATACTTACTAACTTTCATCAGGAAATGGCAGTTTATTAAAAACATGACAGATAAATTTGGGGTGAAATATAGGAGTGTACTGAGAACTTGCTGTTTCTTGTCTGCTTCCTAGCTTTGTGTAGCTGTTGGAAATCTGGATGCTCCACAAAAAGGAGCATTACGCAGTCGAGCACCCTGTCTATCCCCACACCTGAAGGTTATGGTTTCTGTTCTCCTCATCACAAAGCCAGAATTGTAGACACCCATGAAATTGTCCCCACAGGCACTGGGGGCTATGACTAAAACAAAAGACTAGTTTGGAGTTCCTTAATTCAATTTCATTTTGAAATTACAATGAGGGTTGAGATTATGAACTCAGATAGACAGGACTTAAACACCCTTAAGGCTTTAAGTAGTAAAAGCAGTAAATTGAATCCAGGAGCACTTGTGTGTTACAGAAGAATGACTGCTATTTTATCTTTTAAAAGATGAAAAAATGCTTGGAATTATTGTCTTTTTTAAGCTGTTAACCTCAGAGTCATTAGCCATGAGCCACTTTGTATTCAAATCACAAGGACAACAGAAATGCCTTGATCTTAGGTAGAGAAAAGAAGGCTGTCAACAACTTGACCTTCTTTTTTCCACTTAACCATTGCCAGTCCATCAGCACTGACACACAGATGGACACTGGCTCACTGCTTTTACTCAGCAAGTGCAAGAACAACAAAGAAAGTTTGAAGAACTTATTCTGCACGCACTAAGAATTCTCAGCATTAGCATCAGTAAGGTTTACCCTTACTGATAAGCGCTTCAAGTGATCCTGCTG